>NW_010305699.1:0-18214 GCF_000700745.2 Antrostomus carolinensis
AGTCCTTCTCTTCGGAGCTTGTCTCAAGCCAGTCATGTCAAAGTTCATTAAAGAAATTTATGTAGCATTGGAGGAAAATAATCCCTTTATATTGTGCTTAGAAATTATTTTCAGTTAACAGTACTCATTTACTTTTAATCTCTAGCAATCTGAGTGAGCTTTTAATCTACTTTTTGGATTACGTTGATTTTTGCATAGCAAGATTTATCTAAACCATTTTTGTTGGCTTTAATTATGCTACTGTTTCTGACCTGTAGGTACTGATTAATCCTGTTAGTTATTTTTTATTTTAATATACATCAGTATGGTATTACCTGTTTTCTGTTTGGGATTTTTCAAAGCATCAAGATCTTGTTTAAAAGTTTCAGGGAGCTCTTTAGAATTAGCTATGAATTTTTCAAAGCATCAAGTTTCAGGGAGCTCTTTAGAATTAGCTATGAGCTTTATCCTTTTAAAACTAGTTAATCATCAGATAATGATCAACAGTTTTTTAAGAAGATTTTTCACTTACTGCTTTAGGTTGTATATGTATAATCCAATTTTTATACTTACATACAAAAAAACCCCTGTAATTATTGATACATTCTCTGAACTTGTAACTTATAATTTTATCATTGTTATATACTATTCTGTTTATTCTTATTATTACTTATTCTTCTTATAAAGAATTTTGGTGAGACTATTGCAGCATCTTTTTTTCTTTTCAAAATAATTTATGACAGTTGGCCCTTTGTTTCAGGAATTCATGCGCATGATTGGCAATGATAAACAAGGGCAGATGATTGTATTTCATTTGATAGAGCTTCTGAAGAATAATGGACGGCTGCCAAGACCAGATGGATGCCCTGATGAGGTGAAGTATTGTATTAATATGTTACTAAAGTCTGAAAGGTGCTCAGTCCGGGTGAATACCCAGTAAATGCAAACCTTGTGTTTCATTCTTCTTGGGTTATTGAAGTATTCGTACAAGCGGGATGGCTGTTAGTTGCATGATAAGTATAATCACATTTCTTTTCTGATTCTTTAGATGGCATTCCCTCAGGAGCAATAGTCATAATAGTCCTACTTTATGTATTTAGGAAGACTACATATTATGACTAACTGCTCTACTGGAGCACTCATACTTCATGTTTCAAAAATACAAATTTATTAAGGCAATGAGATTAGTACATAGTACTTGCTCCATAGAAGTCATGTGTAGAGATTCTTCTTCAAAGCTGTGAACTGTGGATTCTTTTGAAGTTGGTAACATTTAGCAGAAGTATCTTAATATCTATGTAAGGTTTTTCACATTTAATTCCAAGATTTAAAGAACTCCTTATCTTGATTATTTTCCTTCTCTTGCTCTTCCCTCCTCAAGTGTAGGAATACCCATGTTTATCATGTGTATTATTCACTGTCAAGCATTCTCATTCGAGAGTTACCTGCAGACTGTAGGCACAGTTAAGTATATGAATCAGATTTCGTATGTTCAGGGCCTTCAGATTTATATTCATGTTCTTTGTAGATACTGAAGTGTATGTACATAAAGCCATCCTCAGAGCACACTAACTAATTCAGTGTTCATTTGGTTTTGCTGATCCTTCAGATGTTTTAAAAAATACTTTCATACTACTTCTAAACCTTAGAGTTCTTCATTATTCAGAGCAGGGTGCAATTCACCTTTGGTGAAACTGGTAGGGCTGGGTCAGTGAATCAGTAGAGAAACAATGTAAGTAAAATAGTTATGTTTTTTAACATGTGTAATTTCCAGATCAGATCAATGGCTGCATCTGTTCAAAATCAAGCACTCCTGGCAATTAGTTGAGAAATAATCCATTCAAAGCTGGAGACAGAGAAGAGATCAGGGTAAAGTGGCCTAGCAGAGAAGAGAAAGAATGGCACAGGTGTGGCAAAGAAGCTATGGGGGAGGAAATAGTCTATAGAGAATCAAAAGAGAAGCCTGTGAAGTCACCTTTGTTGCATTTTATGTATGAGTACAGCAGTTGTTGAATTGCAAAGGTTTGGGATTTTTTAGATAGCCTGAATGTCACATATGTAAGATAATACATAATCTGTTTTACTGAAACTGTGTCAAAACTAATGCAGAGATTTCAATGTCTGACATTTCTTCAGATACCAAAGCAAGATGGAAATGCCTCTCTTTTGTTAGAAATTGTGCTCTTCCTGTTTTGATCCTGAAATGCCAGTCATCACAGATATAATCTTCCAGATATCTCTAACTTTCAAGCTGCTTGAGACTTGAGGCTGAAGAATTGTAGAATCACAGAATGGTTTGGGTTGGAAGGAACCTTTAAAGGTCATCTGGTCCAACCCCCCCTGCAGTGAGCAGGGACAAGTTCTACTAGATCAGGTTGCTCAGAGCCCTGTCCAACCTGACCTTGAATGTTTCCAGGAACAAGGCTTCTGCCACCTCTCTGGGCAACCCGTTCCAGTGTTTCACCACCCTCACTGTAAAAAAATCTTCCTTATATCTAATCTACATCTCCCCTCTTTTAGTTTAAAACCATTACCCCTTATCCTGTTGCTACAAGCCCTGCTAAAAAGTTTGTCCCCATCTTTCTTGTAGGTTCCCTTTAAGTATTCGAAGGCCACAATAAGGTCTCTCTGGAGCCTTCTCTTCTCCAGGTTTATCAACCCCAGCTCTCTCAGCCTTTCCTCACAGGAGAGGTGCTCCATCCCACTGATGATTTTTGTGGCCCTCCTCTGGACACACTCCAACAGGTCCATGTCCTTCCTGTGTTGAGGAGTCCAGAGCTGGATGCAGCAGTGCAGGTGGGGTCTCACCAGACCAGAGTAGAGGGGCAGAATCCCCTCCCTCAGTGTGCTGGCCATGCTTCTTTTGGTGCAGCCCAAGATATGGTTGGCCTTCTTGGCTGCGAGCGTGCATTACCAGCTTATGTTTATCTTCTATTCCACTAGTACCTTGCTCTCAATGTCTTTATCCCCCAGCCTGTATTGATACCAGGGGTTGCCCCAATCTAGGTGCAGGACCTTGCACTTGGTCTTGTTGAACCTCATGAGGTTCACATGGACCCACTTCTCAAGCTTGTCCAGGTCCCTCTGGATGGCAACTCATCCCTCCGGCCTGTCAACCACTCAGCTTGTTATTATCAGGAAACTTGCTGAGGATGCACTCAACCCCCCTGTCTATGTCATTAATGAAGATTTTAAACAATACCGGTCCCAGTACAGACTCCTGAGGAACACCACTTGTAATCGATCTCCATGTGGACATTGAGCTGTTGACCACTACTCTCTGAATGAAAATATTCAACTGATTCCTTATCCATCAACCAGTCCACCCATCAAATCCATATCTCTCTAATTTAGAGAGAAGGATGTTGTGGGGAACTGTGTCAAAGGCCTTGCAGAAGTCTAGATAGATGACATCCATAGGTCTTCCCTTGTCCACTGATGTCACTCCATCATAGAAGGCCACTAGGTTCGTCAGGCAAGACTTGCCCTTGGTGAAGCCATGCTGGCTGTCTCAAATCACCTCCCTGTCCTCTATGTGCTTTAGCATAGCTTCTAGGAGGATCTGTTCCATGATCTTAACCTCTTTTCTACCCTTTTTAAAAATAGGTGCAAAGTTTCCCTTTTTCCAGTCACTGGGGACATTACCTGACTGCCATAACCAACCTTTCAGATATGATGGAGAGCAGTTTGGCAACTGTATCAGCCAATTCCCTCTGGACTCTGGGATGCATCTCCTTGGGTCACATAGACTTACATATGTTCAGATTCCCCAGGTGGTCTCAAAAAAGATCTTTTACAGTGGTAGGGACTTTGCTCTCCTAATCTCTGTCTTGAGATCCAGCCACTCAAGAGGTGTGGGAAGAGAGGTTGCCAGAGAAGACTGAGGCAAAAACGCTGAGTATCTCAGCCTTCTCCTCATCCATTGTTACCAGTTTGCCAGTCATGTTCATTGCAAGGGCACACTTTCTTTGACCTTTTCTGGCTGACGTACTTGTAGAAGTACTTGTAGAAGTCCCTTCTTTGCATCCCTTGCCAAGTTCAGCTCCAGCTGCATCTTTGCCTTCCTGACCCCATCTCTACACAAGCAGGCAGCATCCCTATACTCTTCCCAGGATTCCTGTCTCTACTTCCACTGCCTGTGCATTTCCTTCTTGCCTTTTAGTTGAACTATCAGGTCTTGACTCAGCCATGCCGGTCTATTGCCTTTCTTGCTAGATTTCTTACAGCTGGGGATTCAGAGCTCTTGTGCTCTATGGAAAGCATCCCTAGAGATCTTAAAGCAGCTTGGTCAATGCAGGAGTTTCAGATTTGCTGAAAAATAAGGAACTGATGCTACATTTTTCCTGGGAGCTGTGCAGATTGTTCTTAAGCAACATGTATAAAATTGTTGGAAGTACAAGAAGCTGGTAATAATGATCTGCATTAAATTAGTGAGAAGAGTACAGGTGAAGAGCTTGGCGAGTTGGTTTGTGACCAGGTTCCAGGTACATGTTTGGAAAAAGAGAACACTCTTGCCAAATACCTGTTGTAATGGAAATATCTTCCAAAAATAATTTCAGTCTACTTCTACTAGAAGTGAGTTCACTTTGCATAGTAACTTTTCTAGCTTATTTCTCTTTGTATGAAAAACAATTAAGAATTTAATATATGAATGTGGAGGAGTGTATGTTAATGTTGCAGGGGAAGCTTTATTTAGAATTACTGTCTTTGTAAGTCTGATTTTTGGTCAGACTTGTAAAGCATTTGTCATTTTAAACGTTTTTGAGCTTCTCAAAAACTAAGAGCAAGCAAGAAGATAAAAACTTAGTGAAATAACATGTCTGTTAAAAGTTTCAAAAACTAGCTGAGTCAATTTCCATACTAACTTTAAAAAAATATGTATCTCCTTTTATAATAAGGGCTTTTGCAGAGCTAGCTATCCTCGCTTCTTGCTGTCCTTGGGATTAAGCAGATAAACTGATTAGTATAGCAAGACTTTAGGTACACTCTTGTGCCACTGTTGCTTGGAAGCATAAAGTTAAGATGTTCTTTGGACCAGTTCAAAGTAACTATTAATTGTTTGTAACCTCTTTTTACATAATACAAATTTTCTTTGTTTCTTCTGCAGATTTATGCTATCATGAGAGAATGCTGGAACAATAACGTTACCCAGCGCCCCACCTTTAGGGATCTTGCTCAGCGAGTGGATCATATAAGGGACAACATGGGTGGATGAGAAAACTGTGCCTCCTTCAGAGGATGTGTTGGAATGCAGAACAAAATCTACTTGGTCTGCTGTGTATAGTTGACATACATACACATGCGCAGCTTTTCCTTCGCTGGAGTAAAATCTGTGTGGCAAATATCCTATCTCAGTCTGCATATTGAGGAATCCTGCTGGTTTTCTTTATCAGGAAATATTTGTTACTATGAGAACATGTTGAAATTTTCAATAGGGAGAGAAATTATTTTTCTAAATAAAGTAATCTAATATATGGTCAGTCTACAACACCATTGTTTGCCTTACTTGGCAGTGCAAAAAAGAGGTAAATTAGAATGTAGCGAGATTAAGAGATGAAAAGACAGTGTATTTCCTTATTGAAGTGGAGATGCACACAGGAAAGACTTCTAGTCTTTTCACACTGAGTATATTGTGACTTGGCACCCTGTTTTGTGTGTTGTACAAGGGCTTGTGTTTGTTAATACAGGTTTATATTTTTTTCATTGTTGATCTGGAAATGGCTTCTCTATAATGAAACAGAAGTGGTTATGTAACCCAGAAACTTTTAACGTGCCTGTCTAAATCAGTTATCAGCCAACAACATATGCAAAGAGATACAAAGAGATGTGTTTTGTACTGTAAGTATTTTGAGGGAAAGGAAGAAAGTTGTTCTTAATTTGGAGAGCCAGAAAACATACTCATCCATGTGAAAATTTTAAAATGAAAAAGCAAACATATTATCCAGTTTTTCCTACTCTTTTCCTCTGTTGAGTAGTAGATTCCATTTATATAATTGAAGACACAGTGATAACAAGTAGAAATGAAGCCATTTTATACAAGGCAGTATCTTCAGTTTGTTTCTGAATATGAAAAAGCTAAACATACTGATTTTAAATGCTGCTCTTTTATTCTTTCCTTCTTTGTAATTTTCATACAGTCATAAGTGTATCTATAAATTGGAAAGTTTTTAAAGCAGAATTAAATATCTAGAAGATGCCCTCCATTTCACAGTTCCTCGCTTTGCTGTTGAGATGATCACCTTATACCTTCCTTCCAGTACACAAGAAAGAATGTCCCAGTATATGATACGGCCAGTCACAACCACGTAAAGTCTGTGTTGTAATGAAGTGGCCCAACTTACCTCCTATTTCTTTCTGTGGTAATACCCAACATGAGACTATTTGGAAGGAGGAATTACAAGTGCAATTGCTCCACACTCAGTGGGGGGCAAGGACATGATCCCAGTTACTGAGAACTGGAAGGAGATCAGAGCTACCTGAGTAGATGACTTAACGCTGTAAAATTCAGCTTTTGAAATAAGTCTAACAAAAATGTATGGACAAGACAACTCTTCGGTTTTGCCTCCAGGCATACAACTTGGGGATAATTTAATATCTGAAAGCAGTAAAGTTGTAGATTTTGTTTATTTTTAGTTCATATGATGTTTTTTGTGTTTTTACTTAAGCATTATTGTTTGCAAAGTACTATGCTTGTTCTTCTTGAACTTTTGCTGAGAGAAGTTCAATTAAGGGGATATACAACTTTGCAAGCCGATCTGACATCCAGATTTGTATTTAAAATGAAGTGTTTGTTTTTAAAATTTGTGGCAGTGAGACAGTGAAACAGAGGAGTTAATTTCACTGTGGGGCCTCCTTAAGATTTGTGTATAGTTAAGTACGTCCATCTTATCAGAAGTTTAAGTACCTGAACTTAAAATAAATAAATAAATAAATCCTTACTTAGTGTAACATAGTGCCAGTATAGCAGTGTTTTGTACCACTATGATGTTTCTCTCCCGTAATCACTCATAAAAATTTACGATTTTTACAATATGGGAGATTGTTAAATAGGGAGGGCTGCATCAGCCAGCCCTCTTTCTGCCCATTGTATTTGATATTTCTGTTGGTTTTCTTGCCACCAAGCACTTGCATAGGTAATTTTTAAAACTAATGTCACAATCAGTTTTTAAGCTGCAAAGAATTTTAAAGTGCTTTGTTCAACTTAACATCTGTTTTCTCTATTTCTATGCATTGCTTTGAAGATTTAAAATTTTGTGCAAAAGATGTCTTTGCATTTGTAGTCTCAGTTGTGTGTATGTATTTTTTGTAATGAAGATAAAGCTTTAAAGCATTGAAACAGCATTTGAGCTAAGATAACATATGCAGGAATTATGTAAAATTTGCAGTGTATGAGTAGCTAAGTGGTTTCCAATATATAGTAGGCTAAATATAATTTATGTAAAAATCTCAGGGAAGTTTGTGTAACACAATGAAGAGATCTTCCAGTCTGCTATTTTTTCAAGTGAATAAAAAGTCTTTTTCTTGTTCTACTTCAGTATGGCTGATTACATAGTCAATTTGATTACATAAATGTAGTGTTGAACTCAAGGATAATTTTTAAGTGTCTTGTGGATTTTTTTTTTTAATTTTAGTACTTCATAATTTTTAGAGAAAGCCATATCTTTACACTGCAGTATAATTTTGTGCTGTTGGTCAGGAACGTATCAGTCTATTGTAGCAAGTCTGTTTGTGCAAAGGGCTGGATCATTTGGGACGAGTGTACTTATCTGGGTGCATAGGACCAAGTAGTGCTTACGACTCTCAGGGGATGTGTGATCATCTGCAGCGTCAATATTTAGGTCCTGGAGCAGACCAATTGGTATTCTCAAAAAGCTGTTGAGGATGTCAATGCAGCCATTTTGGTGAATTTGCTACTGCTGATTGTAGTAGCCTTATAAAAAAAACAAACAAACAGAAAACCAAACCCCACTGCATTTCGGAAGCTCTCAGATCTTCAGTAGCATTGTATAATGCCATATTTTATGTACCTTTGTATTAACAGACTCAGTTCTTTGTTTTAGAAACTTTCTTCAGTTGGCTTTGCGTTTGTTGTACATTAGTGTAATCATTATGCTACCCAAAATGCTGTGATTTTTTTGTAGAAAAAATGCTGGTTTATGTGTACATGACTGCTGCTACAATGTAGAATTAAAATACTAACTACTGCTTTGCACTTATATTTGAAGTGAAAGAATTTTTCTGTAAGTGCATAATATATCTTATAGAATCTCTGCAAACAAGTATTGTCTAGTATAATACTGGTTTGTTGTCTATCCATATAAATGTGTTAAGTTTCAAAATTAGTTTTTAAATATATTCCACAAGCTTGCAACAGTCATGTAATAAGCCAGAGGAGGAATGCATTTTCAGGAAAAGAAGCCCATATTCTTGTGAAGTCTTGATATTCATTAAAAGCTTCCATAGTTGAGATAATTATTCCTAAATGGACAGATGAAGATAACTGTAAAAAGATACATTAAAATTATTTTTTTCCAGAAGTTAGGTTTTTAATTGTTGCATTTAGTTGAGTTGTTGACAACTGCCTTGAAATGTATGAGAAAAGATGTTACTGTATGAAGAAATGTAACTCCTGTAAAGAAAGGAAGTTTTACAGGTATGTATGATCATGAACACCCAAAGGACAGAGTTCTGAGATCAAAAGTAGAAGCGTAGAGTAACAAGACTGATGGAGAAAGGCTGATGTTCAACACTGAAGAAGCTTTCAGAAATGTGTAATGCACAGTGATTTATGAAAAACTGATGTCTGTTGAAAATGCCATACCATGACAAATATGTGCTAATGTATTTCTAAACTTTGTATTGTCTGCCTTAAATCTAAAATAATAGAGACCTAACCTGACTGAAAAATATAATAATTACTATACTGAAAGAAACTGCTTAAGGTTGTGCCATGCCAGACAGCAATTTTGAAAAGGTGTTTGGCTAAGAAGGTTTTTCTAAATTTTGATTTTTTGAGTAAGAGGTTTGAGCCAGCACTGTGCCCTCATGGCCAGGAAGGCCAACAGTGTCTTGGGGAGCATTAAAAGGAGTGTGGCCAGCAGGTCAAGGTAGGTTCTCCTCCCCCTCTACTCTGCCCTGGTGAGGCCACACCTGGAGTGATGTGTCCAGTTCTGGGCTCCTCCGTTCAAGAAAGACAGGTATCTTCTGGAGAGAGTCCAGCAGAGGCCACAAAGATGGTGAGGGGCCTGGAGCATCTCCCATATGAGGAAAGGCTGAGAGAGCTGGGACTCTTCAGCCTGGAGAAGAGCAGACTGAGAGGGGATCTGATCAATGTCTATAAATACCTGAAGTGCGGAGGCCAAATGAATGGGACAGGGCTCTTTTCGGTGGTGCCCAATGACAGGACAAGGAGCAATGGGCAAAAACTGGAACATCAGAAGTTCCAGACAAACTTAAGGAAGAACTTCTTTACTGTGAGGGTGCCGGAGCACTGGAACAGGCTCCCCAGAGAGGTTGTGGAGTCTCCATCTCTGGAGATGTTCAAAACCTGCCTGGACGCCTTCCTGTGCAACCTGCTGTAGGGGGGTTGGGACTAGATGATCTCCTGAGGTCCCTTCCAACCCAAACCATTCTGTGATTCTGTGTGATTACTGGTGTTTATATTGCTACTGCAGAGAGCTGCTCTTCTTAAAGGCAAAGACGACAGCACATGCAACTTTGTGACCTCCCTAGAATAGCCAAATGTAGTGTTCATCTTTTGGAAGGAACTTACGTGTACCAAAGTAAACATAGTACATTGGGTGCTCCCTAACAATAAGACTGGGGTTTTTTAATTTTTAAATTTCTGTTAAGCTAATTATTTTGGGATGAAGAAACACTTTCCTTTGCTTCTCTCTAAATACTGAGAGTACATCTGTAAGACAGGGACCACTAACAGATTAACCTGTTATCAGACTACAGTTCTTTGGAATTTCTAACACAAACACTTGTAACACCACTTCTCAATTTGCATTACTTTGTTGCCTTTTTATATGACTTCCCTGTAACTTTACATGAAAATTTCCACCACTTACCTTGAACAGAGTCAAATACTTCTGTTAAATTTTGAGAAGTGCAATGGAAAATATGCATATAAATACAAGCTTGCGAATATATACTTAAGCTGCACTACTGTAGTGGAAGTAAAAATTAAGCTAGTTTGGTTACCCCTTCCCACACACAAAAGGCATCTTATTTACAGGGCAGATTGCCTGAAGATTTTCCTTTCTTTCTATACCATTCCAGTGAAGCTTAAAGGTTATTATAGATAGTGTTCCTGCTGTTTCTCCCAACACCTACTGACATAATTGGGGATCCTTAATTGTTCTAGAGAACAAAATCCTGGGAAAATAAAGAAGTTTGAAGAAGAAAATAACTGTAGGAAAGGTAATAATGTTATGAAGCATGTTGTCCTCATGTCATAAAGTATGGGACAATATAGCCTTCAATTTATTTTCATGTTATGCAGTAGTGTCATGTTCTGCTTGTACTTTGTGATAAATATTCATAGTGACTGTAATGAATTCTGAAATAGGTTTAGAAACCTGCCAGACCAAGTGAAACATTCCTTGTGGGTAGTAGTAAGAAAAGAAATAAGAATGTCCAGTATTTGCCAAGATTATTTGCCCAAAATATTTGAGGAAGGATTCAGGAAGACATTTAAAAGAAAAACAAAATAGAAAATAATTATGTTAATTGTATAAAGCAACCGAGGCAGCAAATACTAGTTCAGATGTCTGTTATAGAGTATTGACACAGCTGAGTCTGCCCTAGAAATGCAGACAAATGGATACTCTCGTAATGCCAATCACTAGGAGCAAGTGCAGAAACATTAAATATTGAGGTTATAGCCAAGTAAATACTAATAAAAGTAGCAGAACAAGATAAAGCTTAAACTGCTTCAAGTTTTATGTGACTATTTTTAGCAGTGCAGAAACATCAAGGAGAGGGAAGGATTCGAGAACTTTTAGCTAAATTAATACTGCAGTGCAGCAAGTATTAAATTATGATGAACTGTATTGTGTGGGGTTTGGTTTTTTGCTTTTTTTTCAGGGAATGAGATAGACTGAAACCTACTAGACTGAGTTGTGACCTTAAACTTCTGCAAGACTGCAGTAGCTAAATTTGCTGTGTGTCCATCTGTTTTTCCGTGTATTCAATCGCATTTTCCGTATGGAGCTGTGCAATAAAACTTAAGCTCATTGAAGAATATCAGTCAAAAAAACAAAAGCAACTCAATTATAGAAACAGCTGTGCATCACTTATGTTTCCTCTAAGTATTTTTCCCTTTCATGGTATAAAGATGCGAAACTTTTAGTAAATTTATAAAAAAGAAGCTCACATCCATGTAAGCTTACTGAAAAAAGTCAAATAGTGGTCTCTGTGACAAAGTAAGATCACTACTGAAAGTCTGGGTGGTAATGAAGCTGTTACTTTAGGATCCAGTTTTGATGTTTGCATTCTACCCAAGTCTTACCTGAGACTTTGTTTGCTTTGGTTTTGATTAAGCAACCTACCTTTCCTCTGAATTACACTATTGCTGTAGAAGAAGATTTAACTCAATGGATTCTGCAGCCAGTGCAGCTTTATTCCATTTGTCAAGTTTATTCTGAGATTCTGTGAAAAAAAGCTGAGCACTCTGACAGGTTTCAAACTGAGTATGGTAGTATCTGGATTAAGGTTTTGGTTTGAGAAGATAAGTGCATGTACACCTTGAGCTGACATATACTTTCCAGAGTTTCTCATCTGAAGTATATAAAAACACGAGTAACAAGCTTGGTGTGACAGGAGCAAGTATGATTTCTGTCTGTATTAATTCCTGTGTTTACACAGGAGGTAACTGCGCTCAGAAGGCCATACAACCTGTTTCTGACTGCTGCACATCTGGCTTACACTCCCTGTGAAATGTGTGTTATGCTACACAGTATTAACTCTAGAAAATAGGAATTTGAAGGCAAACAGCAGCCTAGAAAGCAAAATTTCTCATATTAAAGCCAAACAAAATTGGACTAAAAGGTGAAATCTGTGGAAATCCAGGTGTATAATAATCCATGGATGCAATTCACAGAGGCAGATACTGCTGATGTGAACAGGTCAAAAAGAAACAGGACGGGAATAATTAAATCAGGAAAATGTTGCACTAAGCAACTCCTCCTTCCTAGAGTATCTGTTAAACTTAATCTGTGTTAATTAAATGCCTTCCAAAATGTGTTGAAGCTGCATTTGAAGTAATGCTAACTCAGTAGCTTTATAAACGGCACTTAGCAGAAGAAACGCCAAGTTGAACAGAGGAGGTCTGGGCAGTTGGGTACTTGCTGGCACTGCCTTGTCCTGCCAGAGTTGCAGGTGCAGCTGGGAGGCTGGTGCCCAGGATCTGCCTCTCTACGCGGTGTCTCTGCAGCATCCACCTGCACTGCTGCACAAGAGCTGGCAGGATGCTTGGTGTGAGGGGTCCCTGTGATGTCAGAAATGCATTTGTCGCAGCAGGCAAAAAGAGCTGCATGCTTTGAGGGGGTTTTGGAGGGAGTTTGCATACCTGGTAATTTTGGTTCACAGTTCCTGCCATCAGGTCAATACATGCACAGATCCCAAGGCACATACAATCTGGAGCTCTGGGAGCAGCTGTCAGGCACAACTGGAGGTACACAGAGAGCAGGATCCCTGACTCTCTTAAGCAGCTGTGTGGCAACAAGGCATTTGCAAGGACATTGTGTAGGGGACCTTTCTGTGCAGCCTTTGTGAGCCTTGGGCTCACCCGTCGAGTGGATCCTTTCACACCATGGCTGTGGTGAAGATTATCACAGGTGGCATAGATTATTAATTTTTTGTAATACGACCATTAAAAAAAAGATTAACTAATTGAGCTAAATTGCAATTGCTAGGGAACATCAACAAAAGCTATAGAAAGCGTATCTGAGCCTCTAGCCCAAAACTGCAGATTACTGGAGCGTGGGCATTCAGAAGCCTGAGGTTGTGTTTAGAATGTGAACACACAGTTTGACAAATGGATAGCAGGAATCAAGCTTCCCTGCTTTTTCTTTGAATACTCTTGACTAGTACTAATATTATTTTCTTAGCAGAAGAAATGAATGATAAATAATGGAAAGCAGAATGGTATCCAATAGGTTTGTGTGAGGTGCAACTCAAATTTCAGATCTGTGGAGAGATCTAAATAAAGAATACTTGCACATTAGCAAGGCATTGGATATGCCCTTCATTTCTCAGGACTACGCAGGATTTTATACTTTGCTGTCAGATGTATAACCCTGAGGCTACAAAGAAGTTGACATGGGGATATCACCACCTCCTTACAAAGGCTTTTGGGACATCCCATGTTCCAAGTGCCTGGGCAGTCATGCTGTTACAGGAACAATAGGATATGGAAAAAAGAGTCTGCCCTAGAGGAGCTTTAGCCTCCCATACTGGGGCTGTTGGGCCTTAGGGGGACCTGTGGCTCCAGAGCCAGTCAATCAGCATCTCCCACTTAGTGCACTCGGTTGGTAAGTGTACAGAGGTTTAGAGCAGCCCAACTAGGATGGTGCCTTCCTTCAGGATGGGAGGGGAGCTGTGCATGAGCACACTGTGCTGCGATCCAGCACAGAGCCATATGGGAGGGCATGTGGAAGTCCAGCACCGCACCAAGGCAGGATGTGGCTGAGGTGGAGCTGATCCACATGGGACCTGAGTGGCCACTTAAAAGCCTTACAGGGAAGGCTTTCCAAGCCAGTTGGGAAGGAGTGAGCTGGTCCTAACTCGGCTGGTGCATGGGGGTGATAATTGGGGCTGGTCTCAGGTGATCATATACAGACGTGTGAGATGAGCAAGTGAAAATCCTGTCCCACGCTTGGTTCGCTTAATACATTAAGCTTAGCAATGTCAAATGGTTCGACGTTACCTGCCCCACCCCAACAGAAGTACACTGTTATTTCAGTGCCTGTTTCCATTTCCAACCTCATCCACCAGTCTGAAGGCCTGCTAAGGCAAACCTGTCAGGTGTCACGTAGGAGAACAAACACTTTCCTGGCACTGAACTGGGCTTTGCCATCTGAAACAGCCACCAAGCCACTCACTAATAAAAGGCTTTGGGACATCAACAAAAGCCACAGGAGTGCATAGGCACTTAAGGAATAGGACTATCTCTGAAACTGAGATAACTTTAACAAAAGGTTCAACTAAGAACCAGTTTTAAAGATTTCAAGTTTAGAATGAAAATTCTTACAGTCTTTAATAAGTACCTTTCCCTTAGGCACCTAGGCAAAATATTTAGATCTCTTTGAATCTCTTTTTTTAATTCAAATTATCATCTTTACCTTGCTTTCTTTTGTCTATATTTTCAGATCATCAGATAGCATGGATGAGCAGAGAGGAAGATGTCAAACATACTCTGCTCAAGTCACAAATGATGGAATGGAAAGCTTAAAATTTTCAGTCAATCTTGGGTCTTGAACTAGTGCATCTGTGGAGATAAATCAGCTTATACAGACAAGATATATCAGAGAATTTCTTTCTTTGTAATGATGAACAATAATAAGAATGTAATTATGTCAGGTAACTTGTCACCTTGTAAAAGACCCTCAGAAGAACTGGAAATGTGAGGAGAACCAGAAGCTGAATTAAATATGCCAGAAGAAAAAGAGTATTATTGCAGAGTTGTATCAGAATTGCTGCAGGTCAGACTACCTAAACAAGGAGAGCAAAAAAAAATCCTGTTTGAGTTCAAAGTGTGTGATCAGTACATATTTACTCATACGCATACAATCAATTTTAGTTGAGTGATGTGTGATTGAATGCCGCATGGTGGGAGAAAATTAATGTTGTATTTCATTTCCTGCACAATACAGCTGCCATCATATTACTTATTTCTTAAAAAGAAAAAAAAAAAACCTTACAAATTTAATAGCTATTAATGATTTCACTTTGCTGCTAGATTTAGTCTACTGTTACTGAACCTAGACAACTCATTTTAACATTAATCTTCATATATATGTAACAATTTTTACACAGCTTTGTAAAACTTTAATAAGACATTAAATATTAACAAATCAGATATTTAAATTAATGAAATATAACTGAGTCTATAGTTCAAGTGTATTGTAATTCATTTAGAATTGCAGTGATTTCCCCTCAACAAGAACTCCAGTTAGCAATCATCTGGTGTATTACTGAGTATATCTAACCTGAATGATGAAACAACAAAAGCTAAACAATTACATCAAGAGGAGTTGAACGAAGATTAAATTTGGATGCTAGATGTGTTGCCTGAGATACAGCTGATTAAGCTCTAATCAGGTCAATGGTCTTTTCTAACTATGTCATTAAAAACTCTCCATCAAGTCACTCTTAGAAGTGGCTCCTCCTCAGAAACACTGCTCTAAAAATTAAAAAGGTGAATCAAACTTAACATCTAGTCCACGTACAGCTACTTCTGCATGGGAAGTATGGACCTTACAAATAAGCACATGCAGGTTCTTCTTACCTCTGAATGGACCTCTGAAAAGACCTTGAATAAAATTTAAAGTTAAACATAAGCTTGAGTTCAGCCTTCAACAGAAGACTATCTGACACAAGGACATGAATCCTTCTAATTAACTTAGCCAAAGATATTGCTATTTAAAAGGATGTTTTCATAGCAAATGAATTAAAAAAAAAAAAAAAAAAAGGTTTCCAAAGGCTAAATAACTTCTTCATTGAGGACCAAACAGGTTGGAATCCCACTGCAAACTGAATCCCTAAATAGGGGAGAGGAGAGAAAAGTTTGACAAATCTTTTGGAAATCTCAGGAGAGTTCCCAAGGTGAGAAAATACCAAATTCCTTAGATGTGAGGGCTGTCAAGTGGATTTTAAAGGAACTGAGATAAGTGTGTTTTCACTATAAAAGTATAGTTTAGACTACTGGACAAGGAGATTGAATCAGGTGATCATAATCAAGTCCTTTTTATCATACCACATACTACTTACTAAGTACCTCAAACTGATACTTTACCGCTATTTATAGAAGTCATAATTACAAGGTCCTGTAAAAAGGACTAAGTTTTTCCATATCTTTGCAGATCTACCTGCCCTGACATATTGAAGTTATTTTTGTTAAGTATTTATCCAGTATGCAGTGAGGATCCCATAATCTCTACAGGAAGTCTATTCCAGTCATTCCTTTTCCTTGCTCTTATAAAGGATTTTCTGATTCTAAAATACAATTCTGTAATCCAAACACATTGCTTTTTGTCCTG
The DNA here is from genome assembly GCF_000700745.2 of Antrostomus carolinensis. Taxonomy (NCBI): domain Eukaryota; kingdom Metazoa; phylum Chordata; class Aves; order Caprimulgiformes; family Caprimulgidae; genus Antrostomus; species Antrostomus carolinensis. The sequence goes on from NW_010305699.1 coordinate 16,245, forward strand.
CACAGGTTGGGTAAAATTTATTTCTTTCAGCTTCACTGCTGCCTTTACACAGCTGGAGACTTCTGCAAGTTCTTGCGTCAGCCTTCTTTGCTCTATATAAAACAACTGCCCTTTCTACATTCTTTCTTTATAAGCCATATTTTCTGTACTTTTGGTAATTCTTGCTACTGTTTTATAGAATTCCTCTTTACTGAATTTTGGTGTCCAAAACTGGGCACAGTACTGCCAACTTTTATTTGTTCCCAGCAGAAGAAATATTTCACCTATCTTACACTTAAAATTATAATTTATATATCTCTGTATGATGTTTGCCTGTTTTTACAGTATGGTATTTTTATATCATTCTCTAATCATCTACAACCTGAGATTCTTCTGTATAGCCAGACATCCCCTGTATTTATGCTTTTGATTATTCCTAAACATAGGAAATAATTCCACTGGTTTTTGAAGATCAGTCTGAACTCTTCCAATGTCGTTCCAGTCCCTTCCTTCTTAATGTCATCTGTGAATTCCTCTGCATTTTTTTTCTCGTTCTTTCTGCATCCTTGCTGTCTCTGTTTCTTCATGCAAGCAATTAATGAAAATGTCAAATAATAATAGACCAAAGAGAGGATGCTCTGAACTCAGTTTGGTCTGTCTCTCCTCCTTGACAGCATATCTTTAATAAACAACTGAAACACCATACTAAGAGGGTCTGACAGTACTTCTCTTATTAATAGTTCAGTTCAGTTTGTGTAACCCTGGGTTATTTGCAAGGATTGTCCATTTGGATGGCAAAATATAATTTGTTTTGGTTTTTTTTAAATCCATGATGGTGGTTCTTCATCATCTTCTAAGTACCCACATATTGTTTATTTGACTGTTTGCTACATTTCCTCTTGCCTTCTGAATTACTGCTCTCTAATTCTCTGTCCACTTTTTAAACAGAGGTTATATATTTTTTCCTACCAGCTGAAAGGTCTCTTGTTCTCTTTGAATTCCTTCAGATAATGATCAGTGATTCTGCAGCCTCAGCCTGGGGAACAAGCCTGCTCCAAACCGTTCTTTCTATAGCTGTGACAGACACCCTTGGCCCCTGGTCATACTTTGGTCCAGGCTGACTAAGGAGCAATGAACCTCACACCCTATGGTGAACCTGACAGCCAGAAAGCTCCTGGCTCATGTGCAATGGAGTGAAGGTGCCTCAGAAAAATATTTTGAAAGGTGGTTTTGAAACCCCAAAATGCAACATAACCAACATAACAAGATACCAGAGCTAAAACAAAGACATCTATCTTGACTATACCACTGACGGTCAAACAACTACTTCACCTGATAAATATTACTATCAGGATGGGCCCAACTGGAGCTCTCCTTCTTGCCAGGTGACTCTCATCTTGGGCAGGGACACCTCTCAAGGTTAGAGATTCCTTACCTAAGACTAAAAGAACCTTCCTTATCCAAGGTAGAGAGATACCTTACCTGCAACAGATCCTTGGTAAGTGACTGATAGCATGCTGGATTAACACTAATGAAACACTGCTAATCCATGTAGCTACTCTAGATTATTATAAACAATGTATAGATAATTCCATTAGCCATAAACCATTGTCCAAGTCTAAGACTAAGAGTGGACCTAGCTGCAGTGAGGCTGCATAAGGAGTTTAGAAAGCAAAGGGGTTCAGTCTGAACCTCGTTACTCAATGGGGGGGGTCTTCCCTACTCTTTGTATCTCCTGTCTCTGTGTGAATCATCCTCACTCAAATCTAACTCAATTTGCCTTTGTATCTTTCTTCAAAGTAGTAATTAATATAGCGAACCTTGCCATCATACTTACTGAACCTTGTCAAACCACTGTTAAACTTTGTTAAATTCTATGAAATTTATTGAACTCTACCAAATTATTATTTTATGTCAATAAAACATATTGCTGCTTCTCTCTTTTGAGTGAAGCACTGTCTTGGGTTTGCGTGGCAAGGTTTTGGTAGCCG
>NW_010305700.1:0-7970 GCF_000700745.2 Antrostomus carolinensis
CCAGCATGTCCCTTCCATGAGATCTGCTTCTCAGCATCAATAAATCTAGCGCCAACAGGGCTGTGTGCTGGGTAACGCCACTGTGCTGAGCTGAACTCCGTTTTTAAACAGTAATTTCCCCTTTTCCCATAGTATTTCCCATCCATTCACTTCCAAGCACGTTAGAAAAACGGGTGGGTGTCAGTAACCACTGTTTAGAGGTGCAGAAGCACCAGTTCAGCGTGTTCAGTCACTAAACTGGTGTTAATTCTGCGATTAAAGCACCTTCTCAGTGCCTGGTCCTGTCCCCAGCCAGGACCCCACAGCCCCGTGCCCATATCCAGGTGGGAATATCCCCAACTGTGGTGAGGAGCTGCCATGGGAGTCCCTTCTCCCGTCCCCTGGGCCAGCTCATTAGGCAAAGGCGCTTCCACGGTTAATGAAGTTCCACAGCTTCGCAATTCCAAAGGGATCAGGAGCCGATGGGAATTCAGTTGTGTGCTCCCATCTGCTTGGGAGGGAACCTGCGGGATGCTGCTGGGATGCAGGACTGGGACACAGGGACAGGGTGTAGCACTGGGATGTGGAGTTAGGAGGCAGGATTGGGATGTGTGGCTGGGATGTAGCACTGGGATGGAGGGCTGGGGTGCAGGGTTGGGATGCAGGGCTGGGATGTAGGGTTGGAATGTAGCACTGGGATGCACAGCTGGGATGTGGGGTTGGAATGTAGCACTGGGATGTGGGGTTGGAATGTAGCACTGGGATGCACAGCTGGGATCCAGATTTGGGATGTAGCAGAGGGATACAGGGTTGGGATGCAGGGCTGGGATGCAAGGACCAGGATATAGCACTGGGATGCAGGGCCTGGATGCAGGGTTGGGCTGTAGGGTTGGGAGGCAGGGCTGGGATATAGCACTGGGATGCAGGGTTGGGATCCAGCACTGGGATGCAAGGACCAGGATGTAGCACTGGAATGCAGGGCCTGGATGCAGGGTTGGGCTGTAGGGTTGGGATGCAGGGTTAGGATGTAGCACCGGGATGAAGGACCAGGATGTAGCATTGGGATGCAGGGTTGGGATGTAGCACTGGGATGCAGGGTTGGGATGTAGCACCGGGATGAAGGACCAGGATGTAGCATTGGGATGCAGGGTTGGGATGCAGGCTCGGGATATTTCTGGGATGCTCACACTTTGTTGGCAGATGCCTGGTCAGAGCAGAGGATGCTCCACAGACCGGCTGGGGTCTGGCAGCCCCTTCCCTGCAGAGCTGGGGTGTCAGAGAACCGAGGGGGCCAACCTGCCTCCACATCCCTGGCAGGGCACCTAGCAGCAGGGAAACCCAGGATCCACTCCAGGCCACGCAAAACTCTACAAAGCTCCAGAGAAATGGGGAGCAAGGAACGAGAAAACCAGGAATTTTCATTCAAAGGAGAAAGGGGGGGGGGGTTGAAGAAAAAAAAGTATTTCCCTCTGTGTCTTTGGCCTGGTGCAGCCCTTCTGCTCACTGCTCTGTTTATACATGATAGACAACTAATTAACATCCAAGCCTCTTGAAAGGTCTTTTCAGAGGTAATGTACTGACAGAGGATGTCAGTAAGGAGCAGTGATTTGTCTAAGCAGTGATCACATTGTTTCAGACTGAATGAGGTGAATATTAAACTGCTTTAAATGCACTCTTCATAAAGCACTAATTACATACTCCCGGGGGAGTACGGGCAAGGAATACTAAACAGCAGAAAAGTCAACAGAGTGCTTTTTATAGTATGTTGCTGGGTTCTGTGTTTTTCTGTCTTTCTTTCTCTTGTGCGCTCTCTCTCTCTCTCTCTCTCTCTCTTACAGTAAAATCACAGCACGCTGAAGAATACACATTTATAGCACAATGGTTCACATCTAATTATATGGCAATCATTAGTTTTAACCTGGGTGTATTATATTTTCTTTGATATATTGTACCCCCCGGCATCTCTGTGCATAGAAGACTTCCAATGGCATTTTTCCCCCCTCCCTTGAAAAAATGTTCTTTTTTTCCATCATTAGCATTTTCTTATATATATATATTTTTTTTTCCCCCTAAACAAAAAATTTAAATTGGCAGGAATAAAAGGGGCAAGGAGGGGAGGAGGAGAAATTCATTTAATCCAAATAAGAATCTGTTCCCTCCCTCCTAGAATCGTGCACTTTATTATTACCAAGGTAACTCCACTGGGTTTTTAAAGAGAAAAGGAAATACAGAATGGGCCATTAATGAATTCCTGCAGATCCTGCTGCACTCCTGGTCTGGCTCAGCCTGACATCCTGATGGGGTGAACAACTACTCCATGCATTATTTATTTTTTTAATAGCACAACATGGGAGGAGGTGGGGGGGGGAGAGATCAAAGTAACCACAAACCAAATCCTCCCTGCACAGAAAACCTCGAGATCCTCTTATCCAGTAAAAGGAAAACAAATAAAAGAGCAGCATGTGGCCCAGCATCCTCGAGGAACCTGCTGCTTCCTCCTGGGCAGCAAAGTGACAGTGCCAGGAGGAGTTGATGGGGACAGTGACCATTTGGCCACCACCAATGTCCCAGAAAATGCATAGGGTATGGCTCAAATGTATAAGGTCTGGCTTAAACACGTAGGGTCTGGCTTAAAGGCTCAAGGTATGGTTTAAACACGTAGGGTGTGGCTCAAATGTGTAGGGTATGGCTTAAAAACATAGAGTACAGCTCAAACACGTAGGGTACAGCTCAAATGTGTAGGGTACAGCCCAAATGCATGAGGTATGACTCAAATGCATAGGGTCTGACTGAAACACATAAGGTCTGGCTCAAACATGTAGGGTATGGCTTAAATGCATAAGGTACAGCTCAAAGGCACATGGTACGGCTCAAATACATAGAGTCTGGCTCAAACACATAGATCATGGTCAAAATATATAGGGTACAGCTCAAAGGCATAGGGTATGGCTCAAATGCACAGGGTAGGATTCATAGACAAGGGTTAGGGCTTAAATGCATATGGTCTAGCTCAAATATACAAGGTATGGCTCAAAAGTGTAGAGTATGGTTCAAACACGTAGGGTACAGCTCAAATATGTAGGGTATGGCTTAAATACATAGGGTATGGCTGAAACATATAGGGTAGAGCTTAAAGGCATAAGGTACACCTCAAACACATAAGATATGGCTTGAAGACATAGGGTACGGCTCAATTTCAAAGGGTAGGATTCATAGACAAGGATTAAGGCTTAAATGCATAGGGTCTAGCTCGAGTATCCAAGGTATGGCTCAAAGGCATAGAGTATGGCTCAAACTCATAGGATATGGCTCAAAAGGATAGGGTACAGCTCAAATGCATAAGGTATAGCTTAAATGCATAGGGTACAGCTCCAACACATAGAGTATGGTTCAAACACGCAGGGTACGGCTCAAATGTGTAGGGTACAGCTCAAAAGCATAGGGTAGGATTCACAGACAAGGGTTATGACTCAAATGCATAAGGTCTAGCTCAAATATCCAATGTATGGCTCAAAGGCATAGGGTATGGCTCAAAGACATAGGATACAGCTCAAAAAGACATAGGATACAGCTCAAACACATAGAGTGTGGCTCAAAGACATAGGATACAGCTCAAACACATAGAGTGTGGCTCAAAGACATAGGATACAGCTCAAACACATAGAGTGTGGCTCAAAGACACAGGATACAGCTCAAGTACACAGAGTGTGGCTCAAAGACATAGGATACGGCTCAAACACACAGAGTGTGGCTCAAAGGCACAGGGTGTTATTCAACACACAGGGAATGGCAGTGTGGCTCAAAGACACAGGGTGTTATTCAACACACAGGGAATGGCTCACACGCAGATGGCACAGCTCAGACAGGGTACGGTTCAAGCACACCACGTTGGGTTCAATGACCCAAGGCCACTCCTCTGGCCATGCACTAAGGTGCAGCTCCTCCTGCCGAGTGATGCCTTCATCACCACCATTCCCCTGCTGTCCACTGCACAGTTGGTCCCACTCACTGCCTCTGAGGACACCCCACCACCCCTGCCTGAGCTAAACCCAGCTTGAGAGACCTCGGATGCTCTGCCCACGGCCAAAGCATCCTCTTCCTGGAGTCAGTTGTCACTTCCTACAGTACAAGTTGCCCACAAGGTCTGGCCAGGAGCTTGGTGAGGAGCAGGTGAGCCTGGAGCTGGCTGGGACCACGCGCTGCCTTCCTTCGAGGTGCAAACTTCCTCAGCGAGGAAGAGTCACGCAGCTTTTAGATTTTTTTTTTTTTCCCTTTAAAGAACATGAAAGAATCTGATAATTACTTCTATCTACCACCCAACTGTACTAATTACCAACCTATTTCTTCACAGTATGACAGACACAGGCTCTCCAAAACACATAGAGATAAATTAGCACTAATTGGTTTTCCTCTGGCTGTTTGAATTAGTATTTAAAGCTCCAATTACAAAGCAGAATAATTACTATTAATGTCCTGTCGCAGTACAAAAGGCAGATATCTGGAGAACGAGTCCAGGTGTATTATTACACTGATTAGGGAATATTTAACCTGGCTCGTTAAGACAAAGACAGGGGGAAACTTTCAAAAAAAAAAAAGAAAGAAATCAAGAAAGGGAAAGAAAAATCGCAGATGGTGACAGGTCACTGCAGGGGCTGGAGGGGGGTCTTTGAAACCTGGGATGAGAGAGGTGTGAGGAGAAGGAGTGGTGGAGAAAGAGTGAAAAAGGGAAAGATGAGGGATGAGAAAAGAGCAATTTGGTCAGAGAGTGAAGGAGATATTGGAGGGGTGAGGGGTGTCTCTGCCCCAGTGAACACCCAGAGACGGCGGGTTCCCCAGATCACAGAATCCCAGAATCTCCTCAATTAGAAAAGCCTCTTAAGCTCATTGAGTCCAACCATGAACCCAACACTGACAAGTCCCCTATGACTAACCCATGTCCCTCAGCACTGTGTCTACATGACTCTTCAGTCCCTCCAGGGATGGGGACTCCACCACTGCCCTGGGCAACCCCTTCCAATGCCTCAGAACCCTTGCAGCAAAGAAATTCTTCCTCACATCCCATCTCAACTGCCCTGGGCACAACTTGAGGCCATTTCCTCTTGTCCTGTCCCTTGTTCCTTGGTTGAACAGACCCACCCCCACCTCTCTTCCCCCTCCCCTCAGCCTCCTGTTCTCCCGGCTCAACACCCCCAGTTCCCTCAGCCACAAGGGAACTCAGCACACTTGTGGTCCAGACCCTTCCCCAGCTCCGTTGTCCTTCTCTGGACACATTCCAGCACCTCCAAGCATTATGTCCCACACTGGCCAGGACAGTGCGGGGAGGGAGAGTCATTTTTGAGAGAGGACATGGTGGTCTTCCCTCCTGGGAGGCTCCAGGGTTTGCAACCACCCTGGCATGCTGTCTGCCCTCCCGGAGTGTTGGGCAACACTTCGCCCGGTGTTTCATCATCTGGGCACCAGCAGGACAAGGGCAGATGAACCAGCAGTGCCCTCTGCTGCTCTCGGTCCCCTGCCACCAGCCTGGGACCCTGGTGAGGTCCCCACTGCCCCCAAGGGGGTCTCAATTTGTCAGCTCCATCCGAACTGATCTGGTGAGGGTTGTGTCTCTGCAAATGGACAACGGGCACCTCCTTTGGCACGATGGCCACCAACACAGGGTCTACCCAGCCAGCCTCCCACAACATCCTCATCCCCAAAAGAACACCCCACGGATTGAGGAGCAGCACCCTCCCACAACCAAGAAAGGGGGGTCTGTGGGTGTAGAACGAAGGGGGGGAGGACGGAGAGGGATTTCTTTTGAAGAGTGAAGGTGGGTGGCGTGCGGGGATGCCAGCTGGCGATGGGCTATATTTCTACTGACAAGGCTTTACCCTGTAGGTGTGAGGAATTCCAATTAAATATTCAGCCTATTTGTCTGTGTGTGGGAGAGGGTTTGCTGTGCAGGAGGAAAGCCTCACGTTCAGCTCCGGCGCTAACCATTAAGGGAGAAATTAGCTCAGTTCATCAAGGGAAACCAACGGAGGGTTTTCCTCGCTCTCCTACCTTGTTCCAACCCTCCTTCAGAATCAACGGGGAATAAAACCATTAGGTTTTGTGAGCCTGCTGGCTGCGCCTTCCCAAAGAAACAGAAAAAGATCCCAACCTGGGAAAAATCCCCTTTTTTTCTCAATATCAAGGGGGTGCAATCCCAGTTCAGTCCATCCCATCCCATCCCATCCCATCCCTTCTCCAGAGGCTGCAGAGTGAGATCGATGTCTCAGGAGTGGGGTCAGAAGGGTGCAGGCGCTGTGGATTTAATTGCTCTCACATTTACCTGTCACCTCCTTTCCGAGTCATTTACAAAGCGCTAATTAATCGTTGGGAACCAAAAAGCCCTCGTGTGGAGATGATCTTTTGAAGCTGGTTGAGCGTTGATGTTTTATCGATGAAGAGCCCTTTTGCTGGGGCAATGCTGGGCGGTGGCAGACGGGATCGATGGGGTTTCAACGATCAGCCCTGCCCACGTGTGGGTATCTGGGGTCAGGCTCAAGGTAGAGGTGGGTTGTAAATCCCCTGGGTGCAGCCATGCCACCAGTCAGAGCAGAGATTGGGGTGAAAAAATGGTGTTTTGGTACTAAGGATGCTCCTTCATGCAGCAATGGAGTGAGGGCAGGATGGGGTCAGATTCTGTGCTGGTCACAGCACTGATCCAGGGGGATTTGGGAGACAACTGTGTTTCCAAAATAATAATAATAATTAAAAAAAAAAAATAGGAAAAAGGTGCCATTGAGTTGACTTCACCATTTTCTGGAACTCACCACATTTTTTGCTCTTTTGAAAATAACTTTCTGTCTCAGAATACTCAAATTTTAAATAGAACCCAAAGCGACAAGAATGAAAATAAAATTAAAAAAAAAAAAAAAGGACAGCTTTTTCATGAAACCACAAATGATATCCTGTTTCCCTCCTGCACGGTGCCTCTGTTTTGGGGAAGAGAAGTTATTCCTGACGGGAATAAAGCCATAATTTCCCTCTCCTGAGCACAAGCCAAACTCCTGCTCCCCCAGGCGATGGGCAGCGTTGGGGGCTCAGGTCCTGGTACCCACTCACCACAATTTAAAGCCTTTAAAAGTTGAGCCCAAGCAGCTTTTGGAGGACTCTAAAGCTGAAGGTGATGGATTATGGGGTGCTGCTGAGTGGGGGGACATGGACATCCCCATTTATGGCGGTCCTGGTGATGCACCATTCCCTGGACGATCAAACCAGGCCATGGTGTGTGACCTCACTGGGATGAGAAACCAGTTTCAATCAGGTTAAAAACCTCACTGTGAATTTCAGACAGAAAAATTAATCCTTTGGCCAAACTCCAGCCCTGCCACCTCCAGGTGAGCTCACTCAGCCATGAGAGCCAGTGTGGGGACAGTCCTCCCACCCCGGGGACACGTTCACTGGTGACTTTCCTGATGCCTCTGAGACAGTTCCAACAGTAATCAGGGAGCAAAAGCCTTGGCTGGATGCCATGGGATGCCACACTGAGCTCTCCTACCCCTTCCCATCCATGGGATGCAGGGATGAGCTCTCCTAACCCCTTCCCATCCATGGGATGCAGGGATTGGTTCTCCTAACCCCTTCCCATCCATGGGATGAAAGGATTAGTTCTCCTAGCCCCTTCTCATCCATGGGATGCAGGGATGAGCTTTGTTACCCTCTTCCCATCCATGGGATTCAGGGGTGAGCTCTCCTACCCCTTCCCATCCATAGGATGCAGGGATGAGTTTTCCTACCCCCTCCCCACACACAGGAGCCTTACAGAGTTTTTTAACCACTACCAAATCTCCTTGGGCTCTGCTGCCACTTTTATGGGGCAGAAAACACATTTTTGGGGCCAAGCACCCCATGGAGGAGCAGATCTCTCCCAAGGACCAGCCCTACAGCCTCCCTGTCCCAACCGTGCTGCTCCATCAGCAGCATCCTCAGGTTTGCCATTGGGATTGCTACATATATGTGTATAT
>NW_010305700.1:8010-14113 GCF_000700745.2 Antrostomus carolinensis
GTATATATATATATATATATAATTTTTTTTCCTTTTCTTTTAAAATCAGAAGCCAGCAACTCCATAGCAACCCCACAGCTCCTGGGTTCTGACTCCAGCGCTTTGATCGCGCTGTCACTTCGTTTAAGGCTACACCCCGGTAGGTGTGAGGAACTCCAATTAAGCATTCAGCTGGTTTGCCTGTGTGGGGGGACAGGCTCTGCTGCGGAGGAGGGAAGCCTCGGCACTATCGCGGTGACTAATCGCTCAGACACCGGTTGTCTGTGGCATCAGGGGAGGGCAGGGAGAGGGTTTTCCTTCACCGTACAGCTGCCTCTGCATTCCCTTTTCGGGAGATATTGCGGCTCCCTGCCGGGCTCGGGGGCTCCCAAGCGGAAGCTGGAAGGATCCCAAGCATCTTCCCGACGTGGCTGGGGCTCTGTTGAGATGCTGCTGAGGATCTCGCTGCCACAGCCCTGGGGCTTTGCTGGTCGCTTTGGGGTTGTGTTTTCAGAGGGAAATCAGATTTGGGAATTTTTAAGGTGTGCGTTTGTGGCTTGTGTATGCCAATGCCATGAGGAGAAGTTGGTGCCTCCACCATGCACATGTTATAATGCCCTTTGGATGAGCAGCCCTAAATTTGGGTGAGCATCATTAAATTTGGACACCAAGCCCCAAATTGAACATCTGACCCTTGCCTGAGCTCCCACAGGGAGCAGAGCAGAGGATCCCACCCTCAACTGAGATTTGCTGAATTGGCATCACCATGAACCCTACGGCAAAGTTTGTAGCATCATTTCCCACATCTTCCCACTCCCTATGGAAACAGCCCAGCTCCACTCACCCATCCAGCTGATGGTGATGCTGCAGTGCACCATGGGGCGCAGCATCACCCCAAAACTGCTCCCCTTGGTCAGAGCAAGGACATCCCTGGAAGTGTTGAAGGCCAGGTTGGATGAGGCTTTGAGCAACCTGGTCTAGTGGAAGGTGTCCCTGCTGCTGGCAGGGGGGTTGGGACTGGATGAGCTTTAAGGTCCCATCCAACCCCAACCAGTCTGGGATTCTATGGCTCTATGACTCCACCAAGACCCATGGGGACCACGGCCAAGGGTGATGCCAAGGAGAGGGATGCGGGTGGCTGGTCCCAGCCTGGGGACAATGCCCCATTCCAATGAGAACACCCAGAAAGGGTGCTCAGCTTTTTGAAACACCTGCATGAGCAAGAGGAGAGGAGCAGACCAGCCAGCACAGCTTCGCCCCCGCTCCCTAGGGAAGGCGAGGAGGGGGCTGGCAGCCGCCCCCCGCCACTGCCGTGGGCAGCAGCAGGATGTGCTGTCCCTCCCCTGCACTTCCCAGCGAGCTCTTTACATAACTTCTGCTGCTTAGTCACAGCTTCCACTCTTTTTTTTTTTTTTCCCCTTTTTTTTTCTCCTTTGGAGCGATTTTCTCAGCCGCATCAGAGCGCGAGTCATTTCGGCAAGGGAAGTCCCTTCCTTTCTTCTGTTCCCTTGGTAACTGCACAAATTTGCCTTTCAAATGATTCATGACCGGGGTGTTGTAGGAGTTCCCTCCTCCAACACAAATCGCTCCCACACAGCCACACATGCCCGATTAATCATTGATTAACTTCTCTTCCGCAAGGCAGACCCCAGCCAGCGTACGGTCCCATCGCTCTCCTCTGACCATCCCATCTCAAGGTCCCCGGATGCTCATGGGGGGGATGTAGACAAAAGTTTGCAAGAAATTCCATCCCCGGACACAATTCATAGACTATATATGAAATATCCCTAAGTGCCAAGAGATAAGTGCTCTCCATGGGGCCAGCAGTGACATCGGAGCTCGGCTCTGGCTGATGGTGATGGGTAAACTGGCCCCAAACTCCCAAATGCATCAGCACATCTTTAATCTTGACTTAATTTTTAATTTCCCCTACAATCAGATTGGATTAAACAAGCAACGAGCAGAACTGGAGTCAGGCTTGAGGGACAGAGCCCAACAGCAGCAAAATAAAGAGAAAAGTCCTAGAAAAGTCCTTTTTGGAGCCATGGAGAGTGAGATGCAACGAGGAAGAGCATCACCCTGGGCTGAGTGGTGTCACCATGGGCTCTGCTCACCAATACCTGCACCGTGGCTTGGGAAATGGGATGGGATGGAGCCAGGAGCATCTCAGCTGGAAAATAAAATGAATCTGCACAGTATCTCCATACCGTTTTGGTATGTTTTATCTGATTTATTCTCTCCTTGTTAAGAGGAGCTAATTAACAAACCATCGTTTAAATAAACAGCAGCGAGAGTGTTTGTAACCTCCGCTTTATTGAATTGTGACAAATTATTAGCCTCTGCGTGTTAAATGAAATAGAAACGTCGAGGGAAAAAAAAAAAATAATTAATTCCCATCTGCATAACGATGATACCTGCTGTGGAGATGAAGGGAGAGGGGACCAATTCATGGGGCAGCTCCTGGTGAGTGACAGGACAAGAGGAAATGGCCTCAAGTTGTGCCCAGGGCAGTTGAGATGGGATGTGAGGAAGAATTTCTTTGCTGAAAGGGTTCTGAGGCATTGGAAGGGGTTGCCCAGGGCAGTGGTGGAGTCCCCATCCCTGGAGGGATTGAAGAGTCGTGTAGACACAGTGCCGAGGGACATGGGTTAGTCGGGGACTGGTCAGTGTTGGGTTCATGGTTGGACTCCATGAGCTTAAAGGGCTTTTCCAATCTGGGCCATTCTGGGATTCTGTGAGTGCAACAAACCACGCGTCTTGCACATGAAAACAACCCAAATAACCCCCAACCCAGCTGTGTTTCTGGGTGCTGAGTGCTCCAGCACTGCAGCTCCACTCTCAATTCATCCCTCGGCAATGGCAGGGCCTGAGCAAAGCCAAGAGCATCCGCAGGATGGGGCTGAGAGGGCTGTGAGCAGCTCACTACCAGCAGCCCCTGCCTACAAGAGCCTCTTAGAAGCTCTTGTAATCATCTCTCTCATCATGGATCCTTGTGATATAAAGATAATAATGATGATATAACACAAGTCTGTGTAGTCTGACATCCTGAGCGCTTTGCTGGGCATCCAGGAGGAAGGTGCTGCATTGCCAGGGGCTGAGCTGGGCTCGGGGGCTGCAGCCCCATCGCGATGGCGAGGGCAGGGACAGGCTGGGAACATGTTGGGGGACTCGGCCCTTCCCTTCTCTCCTCCTGGCCCCAAAGTGGGTTTGCAGCAAGCAAAAGTGTGCTGAGCATTCATGCAGAGCCCTGTCAAACAGAATTGCCTCAACTGGAGAAGATCCTTAAAGATCATAGAATCATGGAATGGTTTGGGTTGGAAGGGACCTTCACAGGTCATCTAGTCCAACCCCCCTGCAGTGAGCAGGGACATCTTCAATAGAGCAGGTGGCTCACAGCCCCATCAAGCCTTGAATATCTCCAGGGATGAGGCCTCCACTACCTCTCTGGACAACCTGTTCCAATCATCTGCCATCCTCATCTTGAAGAGCTTTTTCCTAATATCCAAGAACATCAAGTTCCATCATTAACCTGACATTGTCCCCATGTCACCAGTCAGTTTATGGGGTGGCCATTCCCCAAGACACAGCAGAGCCCGTGCGTGCACATCCTGCCATGTGCTTCCAGTGCCTGCTGCATCCCAGGGGGAATCATTTAGTGGCAGCTCTTCAGGGAGTTTGGGAGTGTAATTACCTGGGAGCATTAATTACAAGGCAGGCAAGCGTAAGCCCAAGCAGCAGCTCATGCCAGGAGAGGAAAACAGGGTTTACAGGGACACACCAGGGGTTTGCAGACTGAATTTCACTCAGAAAAACACGGGAAGGGATGGAGCATCCCAGGACCGACGGATCACAGTGGCAAAGGGCAGCGTGAGGACAGGCTGGGCTGTTCCTGACCCAAATCCCAGCAGCAGAGCGGGGACCAAGGTTTGCCAGAGTCGTGCCGTTGGGAAAAGAAACACAGGGAGGGATTTTCACTGGAGCATGAGGGGCTGCGATGGGTTAGCATGGCCAACTTGGGGATGTGGCTCATGCCCATGACCATAGAACCATAGAAACAAATCACAAAAGCGAATCACAGAATCCCAGACTGGTTTGGGTTGGAAAGAACCTTAAAGCTCATCCAGTTCCAACCCTCCTGCCATCAGCAGGGACACCTTGCACTAGACCAGGTTGCTCAAAGCCTCATCCAACCTGGCCTTGCAAACCTCCATGATGGCCTTGTGCAAACACATGTATTTGTGCAATACAAATACACACGTGCTCATGCAAAAATACACCCTTGTGCAAAGAGAAATACTCGTGCAAAGAGCATTTCCCCACCTCCCACTCGCTGCAGAGGATCTGGCCCTTCCAAAGCCCCCTTCTCCACAGCCCTGATGGCAGCACTTTGCCCTGACGCTACTGAAGAAATTCCCCAGTTGAGCAGTTCAAACCAGTTGCTCTTTGGCAGTGGTTTTCCCGCAGCAGTAAGTTATTCCTCTCGAATTATTCCGGTATCGAGGGCCCTGGGGCGGCACTGGATCGTACGCTCACTCACTGATCCTAATGCTGTTGACTAAAGACTATATTTAAAGGCAATATAAACAGTTTGCTCTTCAAAATACATTTGGTCTCTATTTCCTCTACATCATTTCAAAACTTTTATTTTAAAACCATTCACCAAAAAGCCCTTTTTATATGATATTTTGCAGCGAGCCTGACAGGAACAGCAATTAAACCCTATCTGTTTGCAGAGCATGAATAATAGCAGTTGACACTCAACTTGGGATATCGCTGGTGGGAAACCTGTTCAACACAAACCTCATCAGGGAAACACATGCCCCAAGGGCTGGTGTTGGGTCCTGGTAAACGCAGCGGTGCCAAGGCTGCTGGGTACCAGCGTTTTGGGGAGACTCAACCTCACCATGTGCTGATGGAGCAAAAAAGAAGCTCAAAGCAGAAAGAAAATTACACCTGAGCAGCAACTTCTTCTGCTTATTTTGTTTTTCCTTAAGTATTTTTTTTTTCTTTTATTAATAAAAGCTTCGTTAACAACCAGCAACAGAAACTCACACCAGGGAACTGACTATTCCAAGGAGCCGAGTCAGCAATTCAAACATTTCTCTCTGTTCTTTCTCTTTCAAACCCTCCACTTAATCACCAGAAAGCAGAGTTGAAAGGGCTTCAGCGAGGAGGAACAATACGGTGACACCGATTATTACACCTGCCCCGGCTCCCTGATGGATAGGGATCAGTCATCCCACAGCATCTTGGGGACACAGGGACCACGGATGCTGGATGGTGACAGGATCAGACCCGGCCCATCTCCCAAAACATGGATCCTGCCCTCAGGATAACCAAAACCTGATTATTTCTCCCCACCAGCATCAATTAACCTACTAACAAGCATTCTCTGCTCCTACAAGATTTTTCTCCTTGCTGGCTGGAGCTGGCACTGCTGGGATGCTGAACGCGCCCGGATGGCAATTGCTCCACAAAAGTGTCCCCAGCGTGTCCGTATGGCAGCCAAGGAGCAGAAATTCCAGCAGCCAGCAATTAACAGCTCCTCTCTCCTCATTTTTAAGAAATCAAAGTATTTTGGATAAGCTTGACCCCCCCATACCATGAGCACACTACAGGGAAGAGCTTGTTTCAAGAGTACAGGCATCAGTGTCCCTTTGGGATGGGGATGGTGACAGTGGCCAGGGCAGGACGCAGGGCCATGGGTGTGGGCGAGCAGCCAACCCCCCACAGCTCCTTTCCCAGCCTCTAATTGTGCAAAAATCCCATAACTTTTAAGGTTAATAAAGCCCTTGTTTGCTTAAGATAGCACCTGTTTCTATGGTGACACTTGCAACCCAGAGCCTGTTTATCAGCCGGGGAGGAGAAACGCTCTGAGAGATACAACACAAGAGCCAGCACCATGGGTGAGGACCACCGGTGGTGATGGGACCTCTGGGACTGGGCAGGGATGTTGGGGTCTCTCAGCACCCAAACCCACCAGTCCTGCACCCATGGACTCCCCATCCCGCTCTGCAAAGACACAGGAGTGACCGTGGATCCCAACGCACCCACCGAGGGAGAAAAACCATTTAACGTGCTGGGTGACGAGGTGGGAGCGACTCCTTCCAACCCAGTTGACACA
>NW_010305700.1:14222-17226 GCF_000700745.2 Antrostomus carolinensis
CCAGTGCGTCCCGTTCCGCTCCAGCCTGGCGCAGGATTGCTCCCGCCTCACAGAACTGGTTTCCATAACGACTTTCTGTTACAAACATATTTTGATAAAAATAAAAGTTAAAGCAGCGAGGCTTTAGTGGAGTACAAATTTGCTGCTCTCTCCCTCCCCCTTCCTCCTCCCCAAGGAGGGGGAATAAAGACGGAAAGCTTTCCATTTGAAGGGCAGTATTTTCTCCCTTCTTTATTTTTTATTTTTTATATTTTTTTCTTCCCCCCCCCACCCTGCTGAATACAAAATGGAAAACCTTGTTTACTGGATTTCTCTGTAAACTGGTTCCGACTCTGCCTAGTTACCTGATGCTCTACAGTATATACAGGATAATGTGATAAATTCATTTCCAATTCACTGCATTATCCTTTGAATATTTTAATGACTCATTGAATGGAGTAAAAAAAAAAAAAGAAAAGAAAAAGAAAAAAAAAAGAAAGAAAGAGAGAAAGAAAGAATAAAAAAAGCTATTTCAAATGAACAATTATGCTGCATTAGAGTAAAGGCTGATTATATTTAAACACTGCTTGCATGGATAACGGGACATATCGACCTCCGCCTATAAGAGCTAATTTGGCTCTTATCTCTAAATAATTTTACACTGCAAATTACCATGAAAACCTAAAGGGCTTTAAAAACATTCATCAAAAGATATTATTCCACTTTGTAGCAACAGTTTTATTTAAATTATTTGGAATGGGAGTGAAAGCATCCCTCACGTTTGACAATCGGAGGAGCGAGTGCTGATAAGGAACAGCGAGCGGCACCATTGGGATGGGATGTTCCATCATCCCAAGATCCAACTGGGAAAGCAAATTCCCAGTTGTAATCCTAAATTTGGTGGTTTGCCAAGGTATTACAGCACCTATCATGGCATTTAATGTTGCCAGAGCTGCATCCCTCTAAAGTTGGGGGTGAGAAAGGCTGGGTGATGCTGGGATGATGCTGGGATGATGCTAGGGTGATGTTGGGATGATGTTGGATGATACTGAGATAATGCTGGGATGATGTTGGGATGATGCTGGGATGATGCTGGAGTGATGCTAGGGTGATGTTGGGATGATGTTGGATGATACTAAGATAATGCTGGGGTGATGTTGGGGTGATGCTGGAGTGATGCTGGGCTGATGCCAGGGTCATGCTGGAGTGATGCTGTGGTGATGTTGGAGTGATGCTGTGGTGATGTTTGGGATGATGTTGGAGTGATGCTGTGGTGATGTTGGGATGATGTTGGAGCGATGTTGGGGTGATGTTGGGACACAAGGGCTTTGGCAGCCCCCAGCCATCACACTGGCTGCCCCATCCTTCCCAGAAAAAGGCACTTGAAAGCCCCTCTCTGCACCAAAGCAACAGAAGGTGTCGTGGAAAGCCTACACGGTTATTTTAGAGCCAGTGTGCAAATAAGCCTGTCAGCTGAAGCTCCTCAGAGCCAAGACTTCCAGATCCCCTCAACTATCTGCATTTCAACGAGACACCATGTGTCTGAGCTCGGGGAGCCGCCGGCTTCACAGAACCCATGTGGGGATGGGGCTTTGGGAAAGCTCCGGCGCTGGGAGAGGTGCTGGGACCACCCCCAGGAATGGGGATGGAGCTCCGCCCCCAGGAATGGGGAGGGAGCTCCGGACTGGGACAAGCTGGTTTTGTCCTGGTACCTGGTGAGGGTGATGATGGGTTTGGTGGTGTCTCATAGTGTAACAGAGATATAAACACATATATGTGTGTGTATACCAGAGATATATATACATATAATATATATATGGGATATCTATAACATATCATTATATATATTTATATATATAAGATATATTCTCTCTATATATTTATATTTAGTATAGCATATCTATGTATTTATATATAATAGAGCATATTTATATATTTTTATATATAATATAGCATCTCTATATATTTTGTGTATCATATAGCCTATCTATATATATATTATATATCATATATTTCTATATCATAGAATACATATCATAGAATACCTCAAGCTGGAAGACACCCATAAAGATCATTGAGTCCAACTCACTTCTCACATATGTATGTGTGTGTGTGTATATATATATATTTATTTATTTATTTATGTCATTATAAGAATGCTTAAGCAATAGGTGGGGTTGGAGTCAGCCCCATCCCCAGCAGAGATGCAGCACCTGGAGATGGGAAAACCCTTCTCCTTCCCCAAAAATCCCTTTTTTTCCCCTCCTACATGGCCTGGCAAGAAGCTTTCTAACCTTTTATACTGCGAAGTGAATTAACCAAATGCCAATGGTTTTAATCCCATATTTCCTTTCTTTGCTTAAATGATCTTATACTCAAAAAAAAAAAAAAATAGAGAAAAGAAAAGAAAACCACAATAATTAGCAATAGCGACTGCCTCGGAAGGATCTGTGTACAGAAGGGAAAACAAGAGCTTGGGCTTCTTTGCGTTTAGTAAATATTAAAATTAATGAGAGACTTTCAGGACCCTGTTGTTAGAAATGCAGAAGGGTTTCTGTAAAGGATTATATAAAAAAAAAAAGCCTTGTACACAAATCTCCGCAATTATTCTGAACGCTTTACATTTTTCAGCCAATTATGAAATTCATGGAAAGTATTAATATCCAATTTTAATTTGCTCAATATTCCCATTAACAATAAAAAGTCTAATTAAGGTATCTGTACAAAAAGCCCTCAGCAGCAATTTCAGAGAATAATAGAGGAGAATGACGAGATATTTCTTGTTAAATGCATGCTGCAAATTAATTGATATCTTAATTAGGCTTTAGTACTAAGATTATTAGTTAGATTGATTCAGGGTTGAAACACCTCATCTTTTAAAAGATAAAAGCAAGCAGGAGAGGAACAAAGTGATTTTCCAAAACCTTTCTGGGAGCAAACCAGTGATAAACTGGGATAGTTTGGGAGCATTGTCCCTCTGTAGGGGTCAGGGGTTGTCTGTCTGTCCCATGGCCATGGAGCTGGG
>NW_010305700.1:17249-21671 GCF_000700745.2 Antrostomus carolinensis
GCAGGAATTCAGCCCAAAAACCATTTTCCCCTGTTTTTTTTTCCCTCACACACACACAAAAATAAATTAAATAAATAAAAAGGGAAAATTTGGCACTGGAGAAATTTTCACTAATATTTTTATCAAAAAAACCCCCCAAAACAACAACAACAAAAAGCAACAAGAGAGATTTGAATCGACTGGTTGTCTCTGCAGAGAAAACTGATGGTGGGGAGTTTTCAAAGAGGGTTTTTTTGGGTTTTTTTTACAGTGTTTTCTTAGAAAAAAGGGGAAAAAAAAAAAAAGAAAAGCAGCAATATTTTTGGACCAGCTTGGCTCTATATAGCTGGAGGAAGCGCTCTCCTACCTACACACCCAGCACCATTTCCATTTCTCTCTCAAACGCTCCCGTCCTTCGGGATTTCACCGCCGCACCGAGACAGAAACACACATCCCATGGGAATCCAACCCCCTGGAGCAGGAACACCCGACCCACCCCAGTGCCTGGGGACACCCTGAGCTGTCAGACCCCGACATGTGAACCCCAACGGGGACTCACCGGGATGTCAGTGACCAGCCAGTGCCTCCAGAAACGGTTCTTGGGGTTGGCTCTGCTGGGAGCGTCAGGATCCACCAGCATCAGCACGTACTTCTTGTTCTGCAAGACAGGAGATGGTTGTGACCATGGTGCATGGATCAGGGGCTTGCACTGGTGGTGAGCATCCATCCAGGAGCTTTATCAGCCCTCAAAATACATTTTTTTCCCCAAGCATGTGCATTTTGGTGGTTGCATTCACACCAAACACGCAGAGAAGGTGAACAATGAATGTGTGCCCAGGGAACACAAGGGCCATGAACCCACTTGGGATGATTTACTCCTTGTGATCTAAAGCTCTTCAAAGAGAGAAAGAAGAGGGTTCAAAGAATCATAGACTCATGGAATGTTGTGAGTTGGACCCACAAAGATGATGGAGTCCAACTCCTGTCCCTGCACAGGACAATCCCAACATTCACACCATGTCCCTGAGGGCCTTGGCCAAATGCTGCTGGAATCTTGTCAGGCTTGGTGCCATGAGCACCTCCCTGGGGAGCCTGTTCCAGTGCTCCACCACCCTCTGCCTCAAGAACCTTTTCCTCATGGCCAACCTCACCCTCCCCTGCCACATCTTCCTGCCATTTCCCCTGGTCCTATCATCTGGTCAGGATGCTCCCTGCAAAGACAAGGCACCAAAGAGAATTTCCTCCCCTACCAGCCGTTCTCTAACCACATCCTACAAGGTGCAGGGCAGAGTGACACACCATGGGGCAGGGGACAGAGTTTACAATCCCTGGATGAGATATTTTGGGGATTTAAATCCATCTCCAGCCCCAGGGTGGTGGCTGAGGACAGGTTGGACATCCCAGCCTCTGCCAGGGTGGCTACGAAGAGTTAAGCTCTACCTGACAAACCAAAAAAAACCAAAACCAAGAAGACAAAGCCACTGCCTCACCACTCACTCAGAGGTTTGGGCAACCTCTCCTGGGTGATGGCAACCAGGTAAAGAGAGTAAAGACACATGAATGACACTGGCTCAGCCCCCCAGCATCCCCCACAACCCATCCCATGGCCCCACCAATTGTTTCCAGCACCTAAAGGTGCCACCAGCACCGTGTGACAAGACGGATAGATAAATTGGTCTCTCAAGGATGGAGCTGGGTTTGAAGTGACCTCTGGAGGCTGTGGATAGAAAACCTGCTGATCTCAGGGGATTTGGCAGGACCTCAGGCACCAGATTATCCTGCAAGCACCCAGATTAAGGGATCTATATCCTTAATAAAACCTCCAGGTGCATCTGTCAGGTCGCCAGCGGTGCCACGCACGGCTCCAGCCCACCCCAGGGCTGGGGTTTCGTAAAGGGCTGCGGGGATTTAGCCCTGCAATTCCCACTGGAATGAGCTGGAGCTCCATGGCTAAATCCTTCCATGGCTTGTGAAACCAGGCAGGGATTTTCACAGCCAGATTGTTGGGGTTGAGATAAACTTTTTTGCTTTATTTCCCAAACCCTGGTTGGGGTAAATGGGGTAAATAAACCCTGGGATATCACCACATGCACAGAGATCTGTATCCCCTTCCCTTTGCAGCCCACTGTGAATTGCTCAGCCCCTCTTGCAACACCATCACCACAAAAAGAACCAGTTTAACCAGAAAAACGTGAATTTTAACCCATTTAGCAAACAGCTTGCAGAGAAAATCCCAAACTCATGTGATCACCTTGCTTGGGAACGCAAAGTGCTGCTGCATTAATCCCAGCCTGGCTCAAGGTATTTGCATCACAGAATCCCTGAATTGCCCAGATTGGAAAAGACCTTGAAGCTCATCGAGTCCAACCATGAACCCAACACTGACAAGTCCCCGACTAACCCATGTCCCTCAGCACTGTGTCTACACGACTCTTCAATCCCTCCAGGGATGGGGACTCCACCACTGCCCTGGGCAACCCCTTCCAATGCCTGGGGGGCGGGTTTTACACCAACCATGCAGAAGTGTGTGTGGAAAAGGGGCTGTGATGGTGTCACCAGATGAGGTTGAAGCTCAGGACCTTGGAGCAGAGGTGCCACCTCCCTCTCTATGCTGCTGGCAGCTGCAGTTGGCTGCATCACCGTAAGCATCACCGGAAAAAAATCCTCAATATTCCTCATCGGTGCTGAAATCAACGTTTAATGGGAAGAAGGAAGAGAAGGAGGAGAAGGAGGAGGAGGAGGAGGAGGAGGGGGAAAGAAAACCCAACAACCCAAAAACCCTACACTGGAAAGTGTGAAGGAATTTGAGCTGTAAGTTTGGGGAGGGTAGAGAGCTGAGCACGGCGTTTCTGAATCTCTCGTCTCTGCTCGGGGAGCCCAGCTGGTGGGAACAGAACGTGTAGTCATGGGACTGTCATCGTGTGCTGTCCAGGTTAACATGTAGCATTTCTATTACTATTAACAGACTTTCTGCTCCTCACTCCATCTGTTCTTCGAAATAATTGCAGTTGTACAGACCATGCCTTCGCTACAGGCAGGCTCTGGGGAGAGGATAGTGCTTTTAATGCAAAAAAAAAAAAAAAAAAAAAAAAAAGAAAAAAAAGAAAAAAAAAGGAAGAAAAAATTAAAAAGAGGGAAAGGAAAAAAAAAGTGTTAAAAAATAACAGCAAACACGAGAATAGAGTGCAAGTGAAGTTAACAGCAGGCTCGCAATTTGGTACAGATTGTGGCCTAGAAAGGTGACAGCGCACGCGGCCGGGGGCCGGTGAGGCCAGACCCCCACGGGGACGGGAGCCGGGGTCAGCGGCCCCGAGCTGGGCTGAGGGATTTTTCTCTCTCATTACCTGCCGGCCACCCTAAGAGCCACAATCCCTCACCTTCCACCTAAAGATAGCAAAGCCCTCCACGACCCGAGTTAATCTCCCGCTGCTTAGGTGCCATCGCATCCCATGTCAGCAGCTGGGTGCTGTTCCTGGGGTAGCACCAGCCCCCCCACCCCCCAAAAAAATCACCCCAAAATCTGGGTAAACCCTCTGGCTGGTGTCCCCAAGCGTTGCTACCTACCCCCAGACAGAGAGTAGGTGTTTTTTTGCTGGTTCTACTTATAAGCACCCCGAGTGCTGGTGATTTTAGGGGGGGTTTTAATGCTGAAATCCCTCCTCGACACAGGCTAACAGCATTAGCTGCTGTCAGGGCTCCAGACAGGAGCCAGCCCCGAGTGACATGGGAGCTGCTCAGCTTCACAAGCATTGAACCAGCCCCAGGGATTTTTGGAGAGGAGGAAAGTGAGTTTAGATGAGAAAATTCCTTGGTCCTCCAGAGCACAAGAACGAGCAGCGTCTTATTTTGCAGAGGGAAGTGAAAGAGGGAAGAAAAAGCCATTTTGAGTTACCACGGGTGAGAATTTGGGGTAACAAAGCACCCTGAACACTTTGTCACCTCTTTCTGCTCAGCCTGGGGCACAGAGGAGCTGCTGGCATGGGGACATGACGGGGACACAGTGCATCCCACCAGTGTCACATCAACAAGGAACAATTTGGTCAGAGAGTGAAGGAGATATTGGAGGGGTGAGGGGTATCTCTGCCCCACTGTCACACCCAGAGACGGGGGGTTCCCCAGATCACAGAATCCCAAAATCTCCTTGATTGGAAAAGCCCTTTAAGATCATCAAGTCCAACCATGAACCCAACACTGACCAGTCCCCTATGACTAACCCATGTCCCTCAGCACTGTGTCTACACAACTCTTCAATCCCTCCAGGGATGGTGACTCCACCACTGCCCTGGGCAACCCCTTCCAATGCCTCAGAACCCTTGCAGCAAAGAAATTCTTCCTCACATCCCATCTCAACTGCCCTGGGCACGACTTGAGGCCATTTCCTCTTGTCCTACCACTTGTTCCTTGGTTGAACAGACCCACCCCCACCTCTCTCCCCCCTCCTTT
>NW_010305700.1:21683-28417 GCF_000700745.2 Antrostomus carolinensis
CCACCTCTCGCCCCCCTCCTTTGGGAGTTGGACAGAGCCAGAAGGTCGCCCATCCAAGGGACACCCTTCCCCACTTCCCAACCATTCCTCTCACTGAGGTACTTTGCAATGAGCATTTCACCATCACAACGAGCTGCTGCCTTCTCAGCACTGAAGCTGGAGTTTTTTTACTCCCCAATTTTACACCCCACATCCCTGAGCACAGGCGTCCTACCCTGCCCTGCCACAGAGCCAACGCTGGTGGCAGGTGACAGCAGCTCTGCGTGTCACATCTGCCTGGTTAATTGTTTCTAAAGGGGAACAGTGGTGATATATCCACTTATTTCTGCAGAAAGCATCAGCTCCTTCGATTAGCCACAGGTTTAGGAAACTTGCTCGGAGCAGGGAGGGACTTTTCACGAGGCAGGAGAGGGATTTGCGTGCGGAGGATACACACACACACACACACACACACACACACAGATAATATCATCATCCGCCGAGCTGGGGCTGCACAGGAATTAAAGACTTATCCAAATGAAAGCAAATAGGGTGTTAAGCGACACACATGTAGAGCGAGCGGTTTCCTTGGAAACCAACACACATGGAAGCAGAACACATGCAGAGTCCCGGTATTTTCGGCAGCACCGGGGTGACCGTGGGGCTCTGTCCTGCCAGGGATGCTGGTGCTTGGGTAGGGATGGAGCTAGAGCAAAGCTCTGTCCCATGGTGTGCCTGCTGCAGGGCACAGAGGAAAATGGCATGAAATGTGCTTTCTCCTGAGTGTGACGGGAAAGTCAACGGTGCCCGGCTTTGCTGGCCCAAGTTGTCTTGGAAATTCAATCCCAACACAAAGTGCAGGTGATGGGAAAAGCCCCAGTGATGTTTCCAACCCAGCACCCACTTCTCAGCATGGGGTATTAATGGGTTTGGTTGGTTTTGAAAAGTCCACCTGGATCTTCCCCAGCTCATCCATCCCTCTGATCTGCTCCTGCTTCACACCCGCCCGGAGCAAGGGCTGTTATGCTGCTCATAGCAGGAGCTGCTGGTAGAATCCAGCCCCTCACCATGCAGGGAAATAAGTGACATTTCCAGCTGACCTATTGCCACTTGTGTCACTTTCTATCTAACGAATTTACCAAGGCAAGGAGCTGCGGCAGAAGCAAACCAGGGGACTGATAGATTAAGAGAGTATCTGAACCAAAAGGCTCTCCATGTCCCCCAGAGCTAAAGCTTGACATGACAATAACCTGAATTATCTCATAGCAAAAGATTCCAGGGTGACTGATGGCCCAGGCAATGGAGACCACAGCTGGTTGGTCCCTCCAGTGCAGAGATGGGATGTGGTGACACAACCCAAGCACACAGCACCCAGATGCGATGACCAGAGGAGAGCTGAATCAATCCAACTGCAATAGAAAATCCAAATATACCTTAAGCAACCTGCTAGAGAAGGGCAGAAACTGCTGGATGGGCAGAGACCATCCTGGGAAACATCACCCTGGCTTTCCAGGTGATTGCTGGAGGGCTCCAACCCTCATCCCATCAGTGCAAGAGTCAAAGCGCTGCCGCTCCTCGGGCGAGCACCAGCTGAGAGCTCAGAGTCAATCTGGGTTGGTTTTTTTTTTTCTTGGCTCATCCCCAGTACTAAAAAGTTTCTATAACAGGCACATAGTTAGAGATTCTGCTGCTGATGCTTCGCCAAAGAGAAATTCTAGCTCCTTCTGCGGTGGCTAACAGCACAGGGGGGGTGAGGGAAGCAAAAAAATTTGCAACCCAGTCCCTTATTGTGGCTTTGGGAAGAAGCTGTGGAGCGCGGTGGGATTTCACCTTCTTATTTTAAACCAGCACCTCACTGCTTCCCCGCTCTCCTCCCCTTGTAAAACCAGCTCAGCACTATGGTGAGAACCTTCAGGACTTGCCCAAGGGGACAAGTGGCACCATCTGAACGCTTGACCCAACTCCGTGCTCCCCGCTGGCCGAAGGGAACTTCATTGACTTTCCAACACGCTGCAACTCTCCCCATCCCTCCCCTCTCCCCGGGGGATCATCACAGTGAAGCCAACCAAATATTTATGCAGCTTAATGTTCTAATGAGAATTGATTAATCCAGGATCGTTAAAGAGAGAGCATTCAAGGTCTGCTCCCAGATGTAGGTCCTGGGATGTTTTAAGGAACAAGTTATTGGTGATGAAAGGAGAACGGAGGAGAAAGGAGAAAGGAGAAGTTGTTTCCTCTCCTCCCCGTAGCAGAATAAACCATCTCCTCGCAATGAAACTGCAATGGGTGTGTTCCACGCTTCACTTAAGTGAGAAGAAAGTGGGATAAATCTTCTAAGGGGTCCATGGTGCTGTAAATAACAGTTTGTAAGAGGTGGCTTCACCTTTGGATTGCTTTTGGGGAAGGAAGAGAGCAACAGGCTCCTTGTTCTGAGACCCTGCTGCAGGGATCAAGCTGGGTTTCCCCAAAATCAAGGTTTATCTAAATCATCATCATCATTAATATCATCATCATCATCATTGCTGGCTGCCAGACACCAAATATCAGGGTAATGGGGCGGCACATTTCAGCCCCATCGTTGCCCATCAACCAAGCAGAAGAGGAACCCCAAAAAATCAGCAAAAAGGGAATTAAAACTCCAAGAAAACCAGGGTAATGGGGTGTTACGTTTCAGCCCCATCGCTGTCCATCAACCAAGCAGAAGAGAAACCCCCAAAAATTCAGCAAAAAGGGAATTCAGACCCCAAGAACATCAGGGGAATGGGGCATTACATTTCATCCCCATCGCTGCCCATCTTCCAGGCAGAAGAGAAACCTCAAAAAATTAACAAAAAGAGAATTAAACCCCCAAGAACTCCCCAGCCCAGCTGCCGAGCTGTTGCTCCATCCCTTGCTTTCCCGAGAGTTATTTCTGTCCATTTGGGTGACACGGCTTCGGGGACGAGCTAACGAGAGCCGCGCGCTCGTCCCGGGGCTGGGGACGCAGGCAGTGAGCTGGGATGGACTCGGAGGTAGCGACACATTTCCCGAGCGGTCTGCGAGGAGGAGGAGGACGAGGAGGAGGAGGAGGAGGCGGCGAGCGGCCGCTGTGGCAGAGCACAGCCTTCCAGCCCAATTACTATCACACGGGGGGACACATGGATTGGTGACATTTGACATTTTCTACACAATATTTTGATGCAAAATGGCACCTCCGTCACAAATTATTTGCCGAATCTTAGTTTGGATTTGGGTGGGTTTTTTCTTTCTTTCTTTTTTTTTTTTCTGGGGGAAAAATATAAATAATTTTTTTTTAAAGTATCACACAAGGTGACATTTGTCACCGAGCAAACCAAAGGGTCATTGTTTCCCCACCATAAGCAAACGGGGGACTCCCCACAGTCACCACATCGTGGTGGCCGTGACACCGAGTGGGCAAAGCAAACAACCCCAGATGGAATGCACCCAAAAAAACCCCTTCATTTTTGCTCTGGGCCATCATTTTGTCCCCACTGAGGCACCTACGTGGCCCTTGGGGACCCTCGCAGAGTTTTTTCCTCCCTCTCTCCCATCCATGCAAGGAAGGAGCTCCAGCCCATGAGCATCACAGAGCCAGACCCTCCCCGGCAAAGCAGGGGTTACCAGAGCTGGGAACTGCTGAACTCGGTGCTACCAGACACCTCGGGAAAAGCTGAAATGACTTTAAATGCCTAAACATTTTAAAACAAACCCTGGAACAATTCAGTTCCTAACTCCTCTCCTGCTTTCTCTCCCTCCTCGCTCTCTCTCTCCCATTTTTATGGTTTCCAGAGCTGTTTTACGCCTCATTACCTGCACACTGTGAGTGATGTCTGTCGGTCCTAGAGCTGTAAATACCTTAAATCATGCTTCATTAAGAATATCTATGGTGCTATTAAAGAGCTATAATAGACAACGAGTTAACAGATGATTAAATATGAACTCCATTTGTGTCAGTCACCAGCGCGCAGGAAGAGGCTTTAAGTTTTTTAAACTCACTCTCATTATCGGGGGGAAGCGGTGGGGATGGAAGGGGGATGGAGGGATGTTCACAGGGAGATAGAGGGATGCTTGCATGAGGATGGAGGGATGCTCACACAAGGAAGAAGGGATATTCACATGGAGATAGAAGGATGCTCACATGAAGATGGAAAGATGTTCACATGGAGATAGAAGGATGCTCACACGAGGATGGAGGGATGTTCACATGGAGATAGAGGGATGTTCACATTAGGATGGAAAGATGTTCACATGGAGATAGAGGGATGCTCACACGAGGATGGAGGGATGTTCACATGGAGATAGAAGGATGTTCACATGAGGATGGAAAGATGTTCACATGAGGATGGAGGGATGTTCACATGGAGACAGAGGGATGTTCACGTGAGGTTGGAGGGATGCTCTCATAGGGATGGAGGAATGATCATACAGGGATGGAGGGATGCTCGCATGGAGATAGAGGGATGCTCACACAAGGATGGAGGGATGTTCACATGGAGATAGAAGGATGTTCATGTGAGGTTGGAGGGATATTCACACGGAGATAGAAGGATGTTCACGTGAGATTGGAGGGATATTCACACGGAGATAGAAGGATGTTCACGTGAGGTTGGAGGGATATTCACACGGAGATAGAAGGATGTTCACGTGAGGTTGGAGGGATGCTCTCATAGGGATGGAGGAATGATCATACAGGGATGGAGGGATGCTCGCATGGAGATAGAGGGATGCTCACACAAGGATGGAGGGATGTTCACATGGAGATAGAGGGATGTTCACGTGAGGTTGGAGGGATGCTCTCATAGGGATGGAGGAATGATCATACAGGGATGGAGGGATGCTCGCATGGAGATAGAGGGATGCTCACACAAGGATGGAGGGATGTTCACATGGAGATAGAGGGATGTTCACGTGAGGTTGGAGGGATGCTCTCATAGGGATGGAGGAATGATCATACAGGGATGGAGGGATGCTCGCATGGAGATAGAGGGATTCTTGCACAAGGATGGAGAAATGACTGCGCAGAGATGGAGGGATGCTCACATTGGGATGGAGGGATGATCATATAGGGTTGGAAGAATGCTCATGTGGAGTTAGAGGAATGCTGGCATAGAGGTGGAGGAATGCTTGCAGGGAGATAGGAGGGATGTTCACACGAGGATGGAGGAATGCTCACATGACGATGGAGGGATGTTCACATGGGGATGGAGGGATGTTCACATGGAGATAAAGGGATACTTGCACAAGGATGGAGGGAAACACATGAAGACAGAGAGGTGCTCACATGAAGACAGAAGGATGCTCACATGAAGACAGAGAGATGCTCACACAAGGATGAAGGGATGCTCACATGAGGATGGAGGGATGTTCACATAGAGACAGAAGGATGCTGGCATGGGGATGAAGGGATGCTCGCGTGAGGATGGAGGGATGCTCACATAGAGATAGAGGGATGCTCGCATGGGGATGGGACACAGGGATGTTCCTGTGCCAGGGACACCCAGGAGGGACGAGCTCCCCAGCTTTGTGACTTCAAGCTGCCGATCCTGGCAGTCCTTTGCTCAGCCATTCCCACCCATAAATAGCAAAGAGCATCCAGCACCACGTGCAACAGATCGACCTTTAGGGTCTGGTAGGCAGAGATTAAAAAGAAAAGAAAATCAAGGAGTAGGAAGAGAAGAATGAGGAGATGGAAGTCTGCTTTGCATGGGATGGGGAGATGGCTGGGTACCCGGGAGGAAGGGCTGGATGCCAGCAGGATGGAGAGCAATGCAAAGCAGACTGAGCATTGTTGTCTTTCTGATAAAAAAAAAATTAGCTCAGCAGAAATGAATTGCCAAGGCGCAAATTAAATAATTAATATGATTAAAATCCCACGAGCACACAAAATACTGGGGAAAATTAAATAATGAGTGGTTCCTTATTTTCTGGATTAGATTTTTCACTATAAAAATAAAGACTGATTTCACGGGCAGTTTCAGCAAAAGTGGATTATCCCACGATTACAATCACAGCCCAGGGCCGCGGCCGAGCCCAAACACCCACCATGTGTCCCACCACCACATCAGCCCTGGAGAAAGGGGTAAGAGGCAGGAGGACATGGGGACAAGGACAGACCCTGGCTGTAGGAAAGCCAGCTGACCTGATAATTACCCTGCTTTAGCTACGTGGCCATCGTCACAGTGGATGTCCCCATGGTCTTGGCAAGGATGCGTTGGGGCTCAACACATCCTGTGGCATGTGGGGATGGGAGGTGCCTCCCCAGTTCCCCACCATCACTTCTCCCATCCCCTCCCACTCTGGGAACAGCCTTAAAAATCTTTGGGAAGTGGATGGGGGGTGTGCACAGTGTCAGCACCTGGTAAAGTGGCTCAGCACCAGGCATGGGAGCTGCCCCATGCCAGCGTTTGGATGATGCTCAACCCTTCATAGCAATGAAGATGCAGGATGATGCTGAGCAGGTACAACACCACCCCCCCCAAGTCACCACATCACCACATCACACCGCTGCCTCCATTTCCCCATTTCCAAATGGGAAATCACTGGTTTGGTACCTTCCAGCAGAATAAATTCACATTCCTACACGCACCCGGTGCTCCGCATCCTCACGATTTATCATTCCTGAAACCAACCCCTCGCTCCCACCCACGACCCTGCTCGCCGCATCCACAGGGACCCACAACCACCTCTAAGGCCATGCAGGAGGACGGGGGTCCCGGGGGGGAGGCAGCATGGGAAGGCAGGCATGGCAGCACGGG
>NW_010305700.1:28433-29527 GCF_000700745.2 Antrostomus carolinensis
GGTGGCAGCATGGGACGGCAGCGCTGGCAGCCAGGGGACAATGACACGCTGCTCCCCAGGGACCGCGCTCGCGGGGACGGTAATTGAATCTCGGCGCTTATATTGAGCCGGGGCCGGCGCGGTGATGATGTTAACTGGAAATGCCATTTCCGGATTGTTCAAACTCTTAAGTGCCCCAAGTTTCTTATCATTTACTGTCGGTCCCCTCTGCTCCTTCACCCTGACCTTGTCACCCCTCCAGCATCAGGGTCAGGCTACAGCGGTCCCAGGGTCACCGAAAGAAATTAATCCCGGAGTCCCTTGGGAGCTGGGCTGCTGGAGATTGCAAGGGCTGGGAGGGAAGAAGAGCTCTCCTCTTTATTTGGGGAAAAATAAAAGTATTTCAGGAGTGGTCAGAGCTGCTCTGCCCATCTCCATCCCCAGGGATGAAACACCAGCCCACCCACAGCATCATTTCCCTGCTGCCATTCACTCCCAGCATTTTCAATTTGTTGCTTCCAAGTCACAAGTATCAAAAAATGCAGCCAGGGCTTTCCCCCCCCCACCCCTGATGGACCATCATCACCTCTTGATCTAAACCCAGAAACTGATTTGGCACAAAAAACATGAAAAAACCCTCCCCGCTACACAAACCACTCTTGCCAGGAACAGGAGGGAAAAGATGCTCAGCTCAGAACTTCCCTCCCTAGTAAAATATTTAATAATAAACTAAGAAGAGAAGCCAACTGTCTCCCTTGGATGTGGTTTTCATTTGGAAGTTAATAAGATTTTTATTCTCATCCAAAAAAAAAAAAAGAATCTTTTTTTTTTTCCCCCTAATGTATGTTTTGATCAAATATATCCATCTTGTCATCTTAAATAAAACACAAATCGTATCAGCGTGGCCCAGGCCAGTGTCACACTCCATTTATCCCCAGCACACAGACACCCAGGCCACCTTAATCAAGACAAAATGAAAAGCTTTAAAGAATATTTTAAATACTCCAAGTGAGAAAAAAAAAACAAACCCAAAAACCTCTGTGTTAATGTGTTAATTTCCAAGATGCCTTGTTGCTTTGAAATCCTTGGAAAAAAAATAAATAAAATAAAATAAA
>NW_010305701.1:0-3333 GCF_000700745.2 Antrostomus carolinensis
GGCCCTCCTCTGGGCTTGCTCCAGTAGGTCCCTGTCCTTCTTAGTTTTGATGCCCTGGAACTGGACGCAGTACTCCAGGTGGGTCCTTACAAGAGCAAAGTAGAGGGGCAGAATCACCTCCCTCGACCTGCTGGCCACGCTTCTCTTGATGCAGCCCAGGATACGGTTATTTGCCTTCTGGGCTGTACAAGCGCACATTGTCTGCTCATGTTCAGCTTCTCATCCACCACCACTCCCAAGTCCTTCTCCTCAGGGCTGCTCTCGATCCATTCTTCACCCAGCCCATATTTGTGCTTGGGATTGCCTCAACCCAGATGCAGGACCTTGCACTTGTCATTGTTGAATTTCGTGTGGTTGGCACAGGCCCACCAATGAAGCCTGTCAGGGTCCCTCTGGATGGCATCCCTTCAGATACATCATACCGACCAAACCACACAGCTTGGTGTTGTCAGCAGACTTGCTGAGGGTGCACTCAATCCCACTGTCCATGTCGCCAACAAAGATGTTAAACAGTACCAGTCCCAATACCGACCCCTGAGGGATGCCACTCATCACTAGTCTCCACTTGGACATTGAACCATTGACCACAACTCTTTAAGTGCAGCCATCCAGCCAATTTCTTATCTACTGAGCAGTCCATCCATCCAGTCCATGCCTCTCCAACTTAGAGACAAGGATGTCATGTGGGACAGTTTCAAATGCCTTGCACGAGTCCGGGTAGATGACATCAGTTGCTCTTCATTTATCCACCAATGCCATAACTCCATCGTAGAAGGCTACCAAATTGATCAGGCATGATCTGCCCTTGGTGAAGCCATGTTGGCTGTCACCAGTCACCTCCTCACTTCCCATGTGCCTTAGTATAGTTTCCAGAAGTATCTGCTTCATGATCTTGCCAGGCACAGAGGTGAAACTGACCGGCCTGTAGTTCTCTGGAACTTCCTTGTTTCCCTTTTTAAAAACCGGGATTATATTACCCCTTTTCCAGTCTGTGGGAACTTCACCAGACTGCCATGACTTCTGAATTATTGTGGATAGTGGCTTGGCAACTTCACCCACCAGTTCTCTCAAGATCTGTGGATGGACCTTATCAGGTCCTATGGACTTGTGTTCCTTCAGGTTCCTCAGATGGTCTCGAACCTGAGAGGTTATCATATAACATGATGTTATATGATATGATATGATATGGAATATCATATTGGCTTATGCAAATGTCAATTTGGATTACTAGTTTTAATATTCCTTGTCCCCCCCCTAGACCTTGCACCTGTAGACTAGCAAAATATGAAGTTCTTCAGCTTCCAATGACAATTGAAAACATTAGTTTGTAATCAACATTCTTCTCATAACAAATCCCATACTGAAACCAAAACACAGCAATATTCTAACTACTAAAAAGAAAACTAGCTCTGTCCCAGCCAAAACCAGGACAGCACTAATATCTGTAACGGTGACATATGTGGTGGTTGGGTGTATTCTTCTTTCCTCATTTGTCCTCACACAAACAAAAACAGTAGGTGATCAGCACACTGAATTCAAATTTCTGCTGGAAAAAATGAGCTGCTGAATGTAAATCTATAGTATAAATAATAGCTTTGTGGGAGAATAACTGCAGGTTCATTCTTCTGAATAAATCTTTTTTATAGCCCAGAAAACGAAAGACATTTGCCAATTATTTTCATCATTATGCTAAAAATAGTAATCAAGAGTTTTTTGAGAAAGCAAACCATCTGCTCAAATAATAAAATAAATGACAAAGAGACTAATGATTAAAGGAGATATAGTAAATTATATTCTAAGAAAAATATTTTAGAGGGAGCATTGGCATGACTTCAAACTACAGCTCTTATACTTTAAGAGGACATTTGGAAAGATCTAATAAAAACACATGATAATCAATCCATCCTGAGCCATCACGTGAGTTATTAGGTGTTTAAAGTTCCCATTGCAAATTGGATTACTGTAATAACATGGCTTAAATAGTCTTAAAAATAGATCCTGAGTATTCTAGGTCACACTAGAAAAATGCAAGAAGTAAACCCAAGGGATTTTAGGTTCAGGAATGCCAACTTCAGTTTCAAAATGAAATACAATTCTGACCTTCTGATTCCCTTTATTTGTTATCATAAATACGATAAAAAGCTTGACATAGTTTTTAGTGTAAGCACTGAAAAGCCCAGGCATAATACCCATCTTTAGCTAAATCTGTCCAGTTCTCAGAATATCAGGTATAAATGGAAAACTCTGCAGGTTCCCTTGCCATGCTACTATGGCTGGATTTAGGGAAATGGCTGGATAAAGGCTCAGATATGTATGGATTGGCCGTAATGAGATTTTCAAAACACTTTAAAGGGATTTCAGAAGAGATAGTCTAGAGTCCTTTTGGTACAGTGAAGCAAAACTATGTTAAAAATCAATGCCTAAAATGTCTAGATCTTTTAAAAAGCTTTCAAAGCCAGTTTGGTATAATACAGTTCGGTATTATGCATCCACAGAATCACAGAATCACAGAATGTTGGGGATTGGAAGGGACCTCGAAAGATCATCCAGTCCAATCCCCCTGCCAGAGCAGGAACCTAAACAAGATTACACAGGAAGGCGTCCAGGCGGGTCTTGAATATCTCCAGAGAAGGAGACTCCACAACCTCCCTGGGCAGCCTGTTCCAGGGCTCTGTCACCCTCACTGTAAAGTAGTTTTTTCTCAAGTTTAAGTGGAACCTCCTGTGTTCCAGCTCACACCCATTGCCCCTTGTCCTATCGTTGGGCATCACTGAGAAGAGCCTGGCTGTAAGGGAATGTGCTGGTGCCTCGATACACTCTAAGATGCCAGATGTTAACTTTTGTGTTCCCGCTGAAATACAATAATTAAGACACAGACCTTGCGATATCATTCACTGGGCAACATTTTAAGAGGAAAAATGCAAAGACTGCTGATTTCAGGCCCAGGTTGGATTTTTTTTCAAGCTCCCATGTAAAGCCACGTCCCAGGGGCCGTAAGTCTTAGGGCAGAGCAGTGCGGCTGCACCACGGCCTCTCGCTGTGTGGTGCAGTAACGCCCGCAGCCAAAAAGGGTCACATATGGCTACATCCAGGTGCCAACTGCTTGCATTGTTTTCACACCAGTGTTTGTCAGACAGCGGCTGCCTGTGCCGGGCAGGAACGGGAGGATGTCCTGTGTCATTTTGCTGGTGCAGTTTGAGGGACTGCAGCCAAAAAATAAACCCAAACACGTGTAACACGCCGAACTGGAAGGACAATGAGCCAGGCTCCGGGTCAGAGCTGTGTTCTTCCCCACGACTTTTGGGTGACCGGGCGCCGGGACCTGCTCTCGCT
>NW_010305702.1:0-33950 GCF_000700745.2 Antrostomus carolinensis
TATTATTATTATTATTATTATTATTATTGGGGTTTTTGCTTCCTGTTCCTTTTTCTCCATGTCTCTTTCTGGGCAAAGTACACATCCCAGAGCTGTGCACGGGGATAATAACCCACAGCCTGTCCTGACCTGGAGACAACCTCTGCCTATGTTTCCTTCAGGAAAAGACAAAGACAAGACCCATATACTCTAGTGCAGTATCCCCAGCTGCTCTCATCCCAGGGGGTAGATGATGCAGATTAAGCACTCAAATATCCCAAGTCTGGGTTTTTAATTCCCTTGGGTTGGGATAGTAAAGCCAATCCCAGTTTGGATAAACATGGAGGGTCTCCAAAAGGAAGAAGAGACCATCTCTGGCCAAGACCAAGCAGCAAACACCTGCTTCTCCGCTTGTACAAACCAGTTTTCCTTCAACCCTTCTTTTTTTCCTTCTTTCTCTCCCCTTTTTTTCTCTCCTCCCCTCACTTGAGCCAGTGGTGGAGCATTCAGCAGTTAATATCCTTCTGTCTCCAATTGTGCTTTAAGAGGTGTAACGTTTGATAAGCCCCATTTAACTTGGCTGTACGACATTGTTTAAATAATTCAAATACAGATTGGCCCTTTAGAAGGATTTCTGCTCTATTGACCCTGCTGGTCATGAGTTACCAGGAAGTCAGGGAGGGGCTTCTAGAACTGAAAGCCTGCAAAAAAAAAAATCAATTCCAACTCTTTAGTGCCCCAATCACACCCCATTATTCCCGGGTAATCTCAGACCTGCTTTGCTGTTAACTCTTTGGGAACAATACAGCTTTTGAGGAGAAGAGGGAAAGCAAGAAGGATTTTCTTCTCCAGCTGGACCCTAATCTGCAATGGACAGTGTCATGTGCTTATCACTAGGGTTTGGATGAATAATTATTTACAGGTAGAAGTCAAACTGCTTGATGTTATTTTTTTTCCCCCCCCTCCCTTCCTTAATACCTGTTATGCTGGGGGTTGGTTGGACTGGAGAATTCATCATTCATTTTTTCTGTTCCCATCTCTTTCTCTCTCTGGTTTGATGAATCAGGAATAAGAAACGGGATCCTCTAATAAGGTTAACCCTTATTAGTGCTTGTCTTTCATACTTGGGCCCCATTAGGTCCCTCTGCTTTGGGTACTGCACAGACACTTGGCAAGTCCTATGCAATAGGTTGTGGAAGAGTGAGAAGAAACATCAGTCAATGGAGTGGCCATGTAGAAGTGGGTCAATGTAGCCAAACAGTTGGTCTTGAGCATGATGTCCACACTGCACACATTTTAGCAGGGGTTTACTCTGGGCCAGCCCTGCTCTGATCCCACAGACAAAAAGATTAATTGGCAACTGCAGAGCATCTTTTGGGTTGGTTTCATTCAGAAATAATACAGGTTTTTTTAGGCACAGTCGGATCTGAGGGGGAATTTTTCAAAGCTCAAAACAGAGACTGGAGTGTGGTGATGCTTCAGAAATGAACTGATTCAACTCTAAAGGATGGGCTTCATTCTTTGACAGCTAGAAGAACCCAAAATCTTGCACGCCTAGAAATGTCAGTTAATAACAATGTACTTTGTCTCCATCACTGTCCTCAACAGAGGAAACCTGCCCTGATGAGAAAGGGGCTGTTGTCCTGACACCTTTGGCTTGTGAGATCCTGGGAGCCAAGCCTGGGAGGTTTCATGAATTAGGCTAGGAACCCAAATGCAGGTAAAAATACTCCAAATCCCACCTCTGGGGTGATGACTTCTGTCCTCATTCATAGAATGAATCATAGAATCATAGAATGGTCAGGATTGGAAGGGACCTTAAAGATCATCCAGTTCCACCCCTGCTGCCGTCGGCAGGGACACCTTCCACTAGACCAGGTTGCTCAAAGCCTCATCCAGCCTGGCCTTCAACACTTCCAGGGAGGGGGCATCCACAACTTCCTTGGGCAACCTGTTCTAGTGTCTGACCACCCTCACAGTGAAGAACTTCTTCCTAATATCTAATCTAAACCTCCCCTCTTTCAGTTTAAAGCCATTTCCCCTTGTTTGGTCATTAACTGTCCTTATGAAAAGTCCTTCCCCAGCTTTCTTGTAGGCCCCCTTCAGGTATTGGAAGGCTGCTGTAAGATCTCCCCGAAGCCTTCTCTTTTCCAGGCTGAACAGCCCCAATTCATGCTTTTCTTCAGCTTCTCCTCTTGACATGAGGTAAACAGGACAGGATCCAGGGCTAAAGACTTCTCAAGACATGACAGACAAAAATCCATCCTTCTTTCCTAGTGCGAGAAGGCTAAAAGTCATCCACCCTGTCATCCAATATGATCTGACCTGTGGCAAAAGCCACAGCCTTACCGTCACCCAAATGGTTGCTGGTGGTGGTGTTGGGGGAGGAGATGCCAACCTGGCTGGAAACCCAGGTGATGGTGGACTGACCACACTTCTCCAAGGCTGCTCAGTCCCCACCCCTTTTACAAATGGGTGCCTTATCACTGAGCACTGTTTATCCAGGAACAGGGCACAGAGGACAGGGAGGAGCAGCATCAGCCTCCACTCTAGGTCACCGCACCAGAAGCTGCTCAGAGTCCACCTGTAGATTAGGTGAGCTTCTTGTTCCATCTGCTCCTCCTGGGAGGCTTTCCCAGAGCCTCACTCCTCTGTAGGAGCCATCTTCTAACGCCCAGGCAACATTTCCCAGGCTCACATGTAACACTGGAGCATCCCTGGTGCCTTCATGAAGGGTCTTTCTGGTGTCTGTGTTTGACTGACTTGTTGATCCAGCCTGTGGGTCAACAATCCTTCTGGATTTTGGGGTTTTGGCAAGGATGAGGTGGCATCTTGCAGTAATCAATGAAGCAATGTGCATCCTGGCCAGCTTGACACATTTAATTCAACAGACAATGTTTTCCTGGGGGTCTCTGACCACAGGGTCTTCCAGGGTATGACACAGAGCAGGAGTCTAACTTTGGTGTACTAAATTGCCCTTGGGAGGTGCCACTGTCTCTTCCTTCACCATGAGGAGCCTACAGAGACTTTCTGGCTAATTTAGCTGGCTAAGTAACTGATAACAAGTCAAGTGCCTGAAAACCTTCCTCAACCTCATTTTTCAAGGCAGGAACATGCTCTGCTGCACACTGCTGAGCCTAAAACACTCAACAGCAAGGCAAGAAGGTGGTTGGTCTTGCCATGGAGACACTGAGTTAGGGCAAATCTTGCTGGCTGTAGGCTGCAGCAGAGCCATACTCCTGAGACATTTTGCATCCCCAAGTGAAAGCTGGGGAGGAAGAGTGTGTCTGATCAGCTTTGTGTTGTTCAGAGTGGAGATCATCATGTTATGGATGTGTCCAGCAGCTGAGGAACCGTAGCCACAGATTGTCTGGGGAAGCTGTAGAACAACCATCATGGTGTTAGTGGAAAGAACACCTGAGATTTGAAACAGGGTGAAGAGGGAGAAAAGTTTGTGATAATTTTTCAGGGACAATGATTGGGATTTTCAAGGTGGTTAGGTGTTTAGCTCCCACTGAGAAGGGATATCTTCAGATGCAGGTACCAAAATCAATTCCTGAAGCATTTTGAAGGGGGTGGAGGGTATCATTGTAGAAAAACTCTGGATGCAGGGCAGGGAGATGCTCTCTTAACTGAAGCTCACAGAAGACTTACCCCTGTCTCTGGTTGCTCTAAAGAGACTCTGGAGACCCTGATTTTAGACAAAGCAGAGCGATGCTCACCTCCTCCCCCCTCCCTGACCTGCAAAGGGTTAAAGGGTGGGGGAGCCCTTTGATTAATAGATGTCGTGTGAACATGAACATTTGCCTGTGACTGCATTCCTAGGGCTTTCTGCTGGGTGATAAGCTGTGACCAAAGTCCTCTGGCTCTGGGCAAGGAGAGCAAACAGGGCCCCAATGGAGCAGTTATTAATTCCAGCCTTACATCTCCCAGGGCTGTCTCTCAGCAACGGGGGTCCCCAGAGGCCTTTCACACACCAATCTATACAGCTCACCTCTCCCCGTGCTCTCTTCATTCTCATACCCCTCTTTCATATGCTCTCTCTGATCTCCTTCTGTGCCAGGATTTCAGCTCTGAGACCCTTTCCCATTGAAGGAGAGGTTGATATTCCTGTTGAGGTGATGGAAACAACCCCCAGCACCTAAAATGATGGTTGTAGCTCTCCTATCCTACCATGACCCACCATGGGTCTTGGCCTGATGGGGAAGGAATGTGTCAAACCCCCAAAAAAGAGGAATTCAGCAGCAATATCTCTGAAGAATGTGTCTACCCTGATGCACCCATGAAAGGACACACTTTGAGAGTCATTGCTTTTCTTCAAAATTTATCAAATTATAAATTTATCAAACAAAAGCTTCTTATAAATTTATCAAACAAACACACCTGATTTAGCATTTCTCTGGCTACTTAATTTCCTTTTCCCTCAAGGCAGTTTCAACTTGATTCAAGCCACAAGTTGTCTTTTAGACTCCAAACTTTGGCATAAAGATACTGATTGAAAATGAAACTCCTTTTCCTCTCTGAAAAACAAAACAAACTGAAAAAAAATGGACCTTTCAACTTGCTTGCCTTCAGACAGGACATCATCGTGCTTGCAAACTGACTTTCACAAGGGTGTATTTTTAGTGGCAATGACACCACGTGGAGGATTTCTGATAACTCTAATTTGGTGTATCAGGGAAAAAAAGTGGATTTCTAGTTGCTGGTGTCTCTCCTAACCCCATGGCTGCTCTCAGGAGGCTGGTGGTGGTGGTTCTCAGTCTGGAAGGTGTCTTCTTCAGGAAAATAAATTTATTGAGATAAGCCAAGGATTTCAAAAATGGCTTTGGGGACATTTGGCTCCAACCATTTTACAGTTAGGGCAGGAGAATATATTTAGTGTTTTATGACAATAAGAGATTATTAAGTCATGCCAAGCTGATCACCTCCAAAATGAAGTTAGCTTTTTAAGTCAGTCTGTTTTCCATAAAGAAGGCAATTCCAGAATTCATAATAAGTAATATGGAAATTGGATGCTGTATTCACACATAGGGAGGCAGAGGTCATGGAAAGGCACCACCTGCAAGTGACAATACCTGTGCTCTGTAGAAGACTTTGTATTGACTGGACCAGCTGTCTGAAAATACTGAAAAGATTCTAGGTAAAAAAGAAGCTGTCTTATACCAAGCTGGGGATAGCACTGCATAGCTGAAGGATGTCTTAAATGTTCATGTCTGATCCATTTTTAATCCTTGAGGACAGAAGCTGGGATCACACCACAGTTTGCTCCAGCTGTCCTCCCTTTCCATGGCTCCTTCAGAGGATGTGGTGTTGCATGGGATGACAGGACCACCAAGATACCATGGGTTTGGGGAAGGGAGCCAAGGAGCTTTCACCTTTAAGATACCACCATAAGCATCAAGTCATAACCTGTATTGCAGGTTAGTGGACAACTGGAGCCAGTTGGTTCCTCTGCCCCACAGTTAACATGGAAAAAGTAAGAAAGATGAGAAAATAACACCATTGTCAAGACCATTGGGATAGGAGACCTACATGAGCTGCTGCTTTTGGACAGGATGTGTGTTTCCTTCTAATTTTATTTCAGAACAGGTGAAAAAAAGGCTTTGTGCAAGTCTCTTGAAGTCCAGAGACTGTTTTTCAGGTGAGAAAGCCATTCTCTGGCCATTTATTCGTAAAGTGGTAGACCCTTGTGCCTAGCCCTGGTTTGTCATGGAGAAACATTAAAAAAAAAGGTGTCCAAAGAGTAAAAGCTGTTCCCTGCACTGAGAAACTAAGAATTAAATGACTGATTTGGACTGTAAAGGTCTGCAAATCTGTAGGCTGAGAAATGTCATAATTTTGAGCAGAAATTCCATCCAACACTGACAATTTTTACAGTTTTCACTGAAACTAGTATGTTCCCACAGAAAAATGGATTAATAATAATAATAAAAAGCTAAATAAACAGATTTTCTCCACTAAAAAAATAAAAAAAGAGTAATTTTGTCCAAAAGTTCCCAGCATGCTCAAGTTAGGCCTGTATCTGTGGTAGGAGATATGAAAAAGCCATACTGAGGTCATCTAATCCAGGGGCCGGAAACCTTTCAAGGGTTGAGTGCCAGACTGTATTTTTCTTCCTCAGCAGAAACTCAGCAGTCTCTGCCTCTCTTGAAAAAGGGTGAGCTGATGGCTGGGATCCTGGCTTTCAAGATCTAAACCATGTGCAACAGCCCAGCTCCATTCTCCAGGGTTTATCTTCATAGCTTCTCTCCCAACATGTGCATGATTTAAATGGTTTTGGAGATGGCTTCAAAATAAGACCCAGAAGTGGGGTTTTTTTTTCATGTAAAAAAAACTACAGTGGGAGTAGGTATTCAGTAGGTCACCACTGCAGGTGATGGTCTGAGCTCTTTAGTGGCCTCCAAGACACATTCTCAAGTATAACTGGAGGGATAAAAGGAAAGGGAAAAAGCCAGGTCTCCTCTGAGGGAAGATCCACGATGACAATTCTATGCTTAAAATGGGCAAGAGCAACCTTGTTTTCTACTTAGTTTGAGGCCTCCCTGTGCTGGCAGAAGCAGATGGAGGGAGGGATTCAGCTTGCAGGATCAGACACCTGCACTAGGTAAATGATTGGAGGTGTCTCCATAGGGTATAATTGCCTGAGCTCCCATAACAGTCATTGGAGATCCAGTTCTTGCAGGTAGAGGAGCAGATCAACTCACCCTAATCCAGATACCAGGTTTAGGTCAGCCTTTGGATATCCTCACTTAATCCACAGTTGCTCCAGAGAAAGGCATAAGTTAGCTGAGTTTACTTTGCCTTTCAGCCCCATGTAGACATCTTGGCTGCTTTAGTGCATCTTACATGAAGGCAACCATTCTAAGCCCTATGTTTAGGTTCCTGAATCATAGAATCATAGAATCATAGAATGGTTTGGGTTGGAAGGGACCTTAAAGACCATCTAGTTCCAACCCCCCTGCCAGCAGCAGGGACACCTTCCACTAGACCAGGTTGCTCAAAGCCTCATCCAGCCTGGCCTTCAACACTTCCAGGGAGGGGGCATCCACAACTTCCTTGGGCAACCTGTTCCAGTGTCTCACCACCCTCACAGTGAAGAACTTCTTCCCAATATCTAATCTAAACCTCCCCTCTTTCAGCTTAAACCCATTTCCCCTTGTTTTGTCATTAACTGCCCTTATGAAAAGTCCTTCCCCAGCTTTCTTGTAGCCCCTTCAGGTACTGGGAGGCCGCTATAAGATCTCCCTGGAGCCTTCTCTTCTCCAGGCTCAGCCCCAACTCTCTCAGCCTGTCCTCATAGGAGAGGTGCTCCAGCCCTCGGATCGTCCTGGTGGCCCTTCTCTGGACTTGTTCTAACAGGTCTATGTCTCTCTTGTGATGGGGGCTCCAGAACTGGACTGAATCTTTCAGCTGAATCCCATCCAGGATCTTTGCAGGAGGATAAACACTATGCATTTAGGTAAAGAATATCTCCCCATGGGTTTGGTACTGTGGAAGGTAAAGGGCTTTTCATGAGAGCACAGTATCTCCATGGTCATAGTGATAAGGAAAGCCCATTGACTTCAAAAGTTCTTTGAGGATCTGGTCTGGAGACTTGTGTTTTGTAATGACTTCTACTGAAGCATTTCCAAAACAGAGCACTTGGCATCTGCAAGAATTTGAGACTAGACCCAGACTGTTCTGTTTCCTGAAATCCAGAATCTACCCCACGTCCCCTGTCCCTGCATCTCTGAAGCCTGTTCCCCAGTCCTCAGCCATGTTTGCAGCTAACACAACACAGCTTCTACCTTTCAAAGGATGAGGTAAGGAGAGGGAAACAGCACAGCACTGAGGTCATTTCAACTGTAGTTTGAGCTCTCAGGCAGCTTTGATCATTTCAACAAAGAAACATGTTGCAGGGAACACCTTCCTCTTCTGGGCTGCATTTTGGTACTGCAGAGCCCCTCTTCTTCAAGTAGTCTTGAGTTAAAGGTGGCAAGACTTCTTCTGCAAGAGAATGGTTGTTCCATGGACCCTTTATTTCCAGAAGGGGTGATGCTTTTAATTCTGTGGGATGGTCCTTTCTTAATGGAGTATTTCCTGCAAAATCTGTGGTCATTAAAGCTTTCCTCATGGGAACAGAGGTGTTAGTCCATTGCCCTAGTGGTGTTCCAGAGCAGATAATTAATTTCTCATGTGAACATGTCCCTGGAGTTTCCATACAAAGCCAAGACCTTTTCTCCTGCTCTGTCCAGGAGGTTATCAGTGCTGGCAGACCACAAGCCCTGATCCATACCAATGGATGCAAACTGTGGCCCATGTTTGCCTCAGTCAACGATAGACAAGAGGTTGGAACTTCAAGGGGATGGGAACCTCCAGGAGGATATTGAGTTTTGAGGGAGTGTGGGTCAACCCCTGAAATACCACTTCATCTTGATTGACTCAGAAGAAGCCTTTAGCACTTCAGAAGCACTTTCTGGACAATTGTCCTGGTCCTTCATAATCACATCTCTACAAACCAATGCAGTCAGGGAACAAACTGTCCCCCCGGCAGTCATGATGAGCAACGGGGCCTTGAGACTCCATCCTTCTCTTCTTCCAAATGGAGAGGACCTTCTGTCCTTCCTTGTACACCTAAGTACTAAAGCCAAGCATCATGACAAAAAAGTACCTTCCATCCATCCAGCTGGTATCAGAAGCCAGATTCAAGCTTACAAGAGTTGGCAGTGGGACCGACATGGGGGGGCTCCTTCAGTTGGTCACCATTAGTTTATTGAAACAAAGAGAGTGTAGGTAGGATGAAGATGGAAGAATCAGAGCTCCTTAGGTGACAGGGTCTCCTCCACAATTTTCTATTTCCAGCAGCTTTGTCTGGCCATCTTGGCTTCTTCACAATCATGTAGATGATCTGTCTCCATTCTCCTTTTTTTGCACTCTTCAACCTTTTTCATTTTCTATGATTCTATGATTCTATGATTTTACTTCTATCTTTGGATAATGAGGAAAAGGTCCCCAAATGTTCAGACTGGTGAGAAAGCCCACTAGTTTGGAGAGAAAAGAAAGATTTTAATCAGAAATATTAATCAGAAAGTTTTCAGAAGAAAAATATGTATGAAAGCTTTGTTGAAAACAAATATATTTTTATTTTATTTTACTATTTTTTATTATTTTTTTACTTTTCACTCAAAGTTTCCACTTTTGGTGAAGCAGAAGGACAATCTATTAAGATTTCCAACCAGATCTGATTCTCCATCATTGGAGTTTCATGTTTTCTACCCCTTTAATGTATGACATCCTTGTAGCTCCTTCACCTCCAAGTACTTGGATGGGTGGTAGCATCCATTTCACAGCATAAAATCCATGGTCTACCATTACACCAGGGCTTTGGCCAGGGCTGATCTTGTAGCAGCTGGGTTGTAGCAGGCTCTGAACCCTTTGTATTCCCATGGAGGTGTGAGAAAACATGAGAATAAGGACCAAGACAGGTTCTTGACCCTGTCCAGGGTCCCCTCTGGCTGCCCCAGATTTTCACTGGGGCACGAGGTCTTTCAGCAACCACAGCAGTGTTTCTCTGGGATCTGTCTGGCCAATGATTGCAGCGCCAGCACTAAAAAAAGCCCTCTCAACTGAAAGCCAGGCCAGCACGTCCGCTGGAAAAATGACATAACCCTGTCATGTAATCTGGAGTTCCTCCTTTGG
Organism: Antrostomus carolinensis; assembly: GCF_000700745.2. NCBI lineage: Eukaryota > Metazoa > Chordata > Aves > Caprimulgiformes > Caprimulgidae > Antrostomus > Antrostomus carolinensis. The sequence continues at coordinate 9,658 of NW_010305702.1, forward strand.
GGCAGCCTCACGGGCTGGGGCTGTGTGAGAGGAGATCAAAGGGTAGAACAGGAAAATGAAAGCAGAGCCCATAGAGGGAAAAACACCCTCACTCCCTGGCCAGGGGACTAATCACAACCCTCAGTGGGCTTTGGGAGTTCCCGTTCACAGGAGGGATGGAGACAGACATCCTCCTCTGGCTCCGGGCACCCGGCTGGGTGTGGGCATGGTGTCTTTCTCCACACCTCTCCCACCTTATCATTCAGACCAGTGTGAGATGGTGACTTTAGATGAGAACTGGCCCCTCTTGTGTCTGCTGTTGTTCAAGTCCCATGGAAGAGATGGTCTTATAAAATCATAGAATTGTCTAGTTGGAAAAGACCTTTGAGATCGAGTCCAACTGTATCTGTCCACTACTAACCATATCTCTGAACACCCCATCTACCCATCTTTTAAATACCTCCAGTGATGGTGACTCAACCACCTCCGCAGGCAGCCCAAAAGAACTTGGGAGACTGCAGTTACCCAGTGTAGTGCCATCAGCATCCCCTCCCCTACATTTCTCCTGTTGACTTCCCACCTTCCCTGACTTCAGAGTACCTGAGGAAAACATGGGAGATGGATGAGGTAGTGGGAAGGAGGTGAAACAACAGGGAAAAGCCACTAAAATTATTAGATGGATGCTACAGAATAAATATTATTATTAGATGGGTGCTAAAGAATCTGTGTGATTCTGTGCCAGGACTGGTGGTGCTGAGGGATCTGCACTGGGTACATCCTTGCACACAGAGCCTGCTGCAGTCTTGCAGGATAAACCTTTGCCATCCTTCATCCTCACTGTGACTGTGGGGCATTTGCCACCATCTGCACCCCCAGCCACCTCATAGAATCATGGAATGGTTTGGGTTGGAAGGGACCCTCAAAGGTCATCTAGTCCAACTCCCCTGCAGTGAGCAGGGACTTCTTTACTAGAGCAGGTTGAGAGGAGATCAAAGCCTGACCTTGAATATCTCCAGGGTTGGGACCTCCACTACCTCTCTTGGCAACCTGGGCAGCCCCAATGATCCACCACCCTCATATTGAAGAACTTTTTCCTAATATCCAACCTAAATCTGCCCTTTTCTAGTTTAAAACCATTACCCCTCATCTTATTACTACACATCCTTGTGAACAGTTCTTCCCCAGCTTTCTTATCCCCCCACCCCAGCTCCATCTACCCACCGGTGCCCACACGGAGAGATTTGCATTGCCCAGGGTTTGTGGTTTCTGACCCTTGACTTGCCCGTTGCCACTGGAATTCCCTATCGCTCCGTGACTCAGCTGACAGAAAGGGAGACAATGGCATTTTACATCAGCCCAGGCTATCAGGAGCCGGCCTTATCTGAGCTGTGTTTTTCTATTAGTCTAACACTCCATTGTGCATCCCTTTATCAGCTGCAATGTTGATGTAATGTTGGCTTGGAAGTGGTTTCTGCATCCTAGCACTAAGACAGCTCACTTTTATTTCGGGGGGTGGTAAAGAGGGGGGTAAGGGGAGGGCGCGAGAGGAGGGTTTATCAGGATTCTCAGGAGATAGGAGCCCTTCTCCTGCATGGAGTAGGGAGGGAGGGCTGGCTGGGTGGTGGAGGGGGGCTACCAGACTAAGCTGAGCAGACTATTTGCAGCCAGCAATTTATTGACCATAATTTCTGCTCCTGTCACCTTCAAACATTATTTTTTAACTAATGCTCTCACTTGTCAGGGTAAATCTCTATTTTCTTCTGCAAGCCCCAGAAGGTGCAGACCTGGCTTTCTGCAGCTGGACTGGCCTAGCTGCTGGTGGCAAGATGAGCCCAAACTTGTCCTGCAGTGTGGGTTGTCCCTCACAGCATTTTCCTGGGCAGTTTTCACTGACTGATATACTAATTGAGCTCCCACTGTGGCTTTTCACCCATTTTTTTTTTCATATCTTTAGACATCTATTTTCAAAAACCTGTCAGCAACTTACCATCCTTAAGGGACAATGGCTTTAAAAATTTCTGGGGTTGAATGGGAAGGACAAATGAAGCTACCAGCATGAAGTAGTAATATGACATCATGGCCTTATAGACTTTTTTCCCCTCAGGATCCATCTCCATTACAACAACAGGGACAGAGTCACTTCAGCTGCTAGATAGGAAGAGAGAAGTACATTGAATTTATGTTAATACAGCAACATCAGTTATGTGGCCAGGTAGGACTAAGTGTGTTAGATGTTCAAGGCCAGGCTGGATGAGGCTTTGAGCAACCTGGTCTAGTGGAAGGTGTCCCTGCTGATGGCAGGGGGGTTGGAACTGGATGATCTTTAAGGTCCCTTCCAACCCAAACCATTCTATGATTCTATGATTTAGCCTATCCAGCAGTGGTAAGATCAGCAATGAGGTTATCAACCCAGGGCACAGACCATCTGGAGCCATACCTGAGCATCATCCTCGAGTACTGTGGCCTGGTTTCACTCGGCTACGCCAACCCACATGGCAGCAACTATCCTTTGGCCAAAGACAGCAGCACCAGTATTTTCAAGCCCACTGTAATTCCTTCTTGGAGCAGTCTCCGGTATGAGTTGGGGCTGTTCAGCCTGGAGAAGAGAAGGCTCCGGGGAGATCTTATAGTGGCCTCCCAGTACCTGAAGGGGCTACAAGAAAGCTAGGGAAGACTTTTCATAGGGGCAGTTAATGACAAAACAAGGGGAAATGGGTTTAAGCTGAAAGAGGGGAGGTTTAGATGAGATATTAGGAAGAAGTTCTTCACTGTGAGGGTGGTGAGACACTGGAACAGGTTGTCCAAGGAAGCTGTGGCTGCTCCTCCCTGGAAGTGTTGAAGGCCAGGCTGGATGAGGCTTTGAGCAACTTGGTCTAGTGGAAGGTGTCCCTGCTGCTGGCAGGGGGGTTGGAACTGGATGATCTTTAAGGTCCCTTCAAATCCTAACCATTCTATGATTCTATGAGTGGGTTGGGCTGCATCAGGTGTTCTCTGCTCCTTCCTTGATGGGATTTCATGCTTATCCTTTCCACCTGACTTGATGCATGGAGATAGGATCAGAAAATGCTTGCAGGAACATGTGCCACCTTGGGTTTCCACTGCTTATAATGAACTTGCTCATTTACTATTTTATTTCACTCAAGCACAGTAGGCTGGTAAAGAAGCTGCAGCCAGGATACATCCTTATAAAATATAGAATCATAGAATCGTAGTGGTTGGAAAAGGCCTTTAAGACCATAAAGTCTAACCATAAACCTAACACAACCAATTCCACCTCTAAAACAAGTCTCTGAGCACCTCATCTACCTGTATCTTAAATACCACCAGGGAGGGTGACTCCACCACCTCCCTGGGCAGCCTGTTCAATGCTTGAAACAGGTATGTATACCCAATTGTAGAAGTCATACAATAATTAATGTGTTATTAATAAGAACCTGGTATGACTCACACTTTGGTTGTTTCACTAGTACCTGGTTCACAGTGTGACCAAGCAGAGGACACCATTGATTTTGGACTTTGGGTTCAACTACTGGGTTCCTCATCCTGGTTGAGTGGCTGTACTGTGTGGGTCTAGATAGAGATCTGCTGCACATCCATCACCCCAGCAGTTCAACAGCTCTGGTGTCAGCTCAGCAGGCTTGTTTGATGTGGAAGGATAAGCAACCACGTCTTGTTCCAAACCCCTAAAGTCCCATTTAATAGCTAGAGTCAGACTTGATGTTTTTTCTGTGATACACAAGAAGAGTTTGTGGACCTCCAAAAACTTACTTGGGACCCATTTGCATCCTTTCAGAGTTTATCCTTGAGACAATAGGAGCTTGCAGTGATCTGCAAATACTAACCCCAGGCAAACTCTGTGCACACCTCTGAACATCATCCTCTGGGCTGTTGTCTAGGGTGTGATGGACATGGCTCTCCATCTGCAGGAGTACTCACACACAGCATGCTTTCCACAGAGGAGAAGCTCAGTGGTATGTACATACACATATTGCAGCAGTTTCCATTGAGATCTGGTGTTAGAAATTAGCTCCTACATGCTAGTGGGTCCTGTCTACCACTAATTCAGATGTGAACAACAGCACTTTTCATCCACACAGAACAAACTTCAACCTGGGATTTTGGCATTTGCCTACCAGTACTTTTGCATCTGTTTGCATATCCCAGATAACTACATTTGCATGTTGACCCCTGGAGATGTGTGAAGACCACAGCATGTTTTATTTGCAATGGAGAAACCAAAACAGATCTTTCTGAGAAGACCTTCAGAGTTAGTTTGACTCCTTTATACAGGATGGCACCCACCAGGTTAGTGGAAATCTCACTGCGATGGGGAGTTGACAGACCTGGGTTCAAACAGAGTGGCAGCATGTGAAGTGCTGAAGGGAAGTAAGAGTAGAACCATGAAACGTGGTGTGCAGAAAGCCATGGTGAGTGGTTACTGCCCATCCCCAGCCACACAGAATCATAGAATAGTAGAATGGCTTGGGTTGGAAAGGATCTTAAAGATCATCTTATTCCAACCCCCTGGTGTAGACAGGGTTGTGGTTTGAATTTGCTGTTGTGTCCTTAGACTCCAAATAAAAATGAGGAAGTGCCCATGCAATGAGGTGCAGCAGCTCTGAAAGGTCTCAGCTCACAGAGGTCCTACCTGGACCACCCAGCTCATGCCCTGAAGCTGTTTGTGCTCTTGCCTTTTCCCCTTCAGCCTCTGGCTGCCCGTGGTGGGGCCGGCTGCTCTCTCTGCCCGGCGAGTGGCTGCAGTTTTGTCTCAGTCATCATTTCTATTGTTATCTGCCCATTATCTGATCCTCTCCCAGGCTGGGCCAGGAAATATCCTTCTGTCTCTGTCTTTGAGAGTGCTCCATCCTCTTCCTCCTTGGAGAAGACAAAAGCAAAACAAGCGCATAATGAATCAGACATTTCCCTTCTCACTTTGCCCCTTACTTCCCCCTCTCATTTTTTACGTGGACCAATTTCTGCCTGTTCCCTCCTGTTTGTGTGGGACGTGGCCTACGCAGTTCCCCTGTGCTCAGCATCCCGGGGAGTCTGGCCGGCTCCTTTCGGTGTCATCGGGAGTTCAGTGGAGGGTAAAGCTGATAGTGATCCTCTGGCCCCCACCACGTCCTCAAACCTAACGTCTGCAAGAAGCTTGGCCTTGTGACACCAGGGCATGAGATCAAACCCAGCAAACTGAACTCCAGCCTAGCTAGAGGTTTATATGGGTTCAGAAAAGCAACTGGACAGTTGGATGGAGGAAAAACAGTCTGTTGAGGGCCATTAAACACGAGATCAGCTCATCCAGCTCAGGATGTCATGTGGCAGCAACTTGCTAGAGGCTGGAAGAGGGTGTTGGGGAAGCATTGCTCTGTCCTTGCTCTGATTTTGTATCCTTTCATTGGCATTGCTGAAGAAGAAGTGGGACACCCACTTCTGTGCACTCTATGGATTTCATTTTGGCTGTAGAACAGGATGGTGCAAAGCTCTGCTTGTGAAACTCAGCACTGCTTGGCCTCTGGTGACTTTTCATGTTTACTGTGTCCCAAAATAATGTCAGGTCCCTCTTCCAATATTCTGTAGGGTATTCATTGCTTCAAAGCCAGGGTGGTCCTGGTCTGCCTTGGACTTGGTCAGGGTAGCTGTATCAAGGACCTGAAAGGAAAGCCACGCTTGTGAGGCATTATGGCTCACCTAACACATCCACACCAGTCCCTCTCTGAGCAACATCTCCTTCTCCATCACCTCTCTCCACTACCCAACAATACTGCAGTTTGGCTCTTCTGTTAATTAACCAACTTTCCTTAGGCACCAAAGGCAGAAGAAGAGATGGAGATCCTTGCAGTCCAGGGTCAAGCAATCCCTGCTCACCCAAGTCATGTCTTCCAGGTAGGGGGTAGATCTTGGGAAACTCAACTTCTTGTTGAGAAGCTCAGCTGCTGGTTGGTCAACGGCAAAGGCCATGACAAAGACGTTGTTAACAATTATGTGGGTGACTGTGGGCCAGGGCCAATGGATGTTTCTGGTCCTATTTCCTTGACTGGTATAGCTAGATGGGAAAAAAAAAATCTGGAGGAAATATTGCCATTTCTGAAAATTTCCCACTCTCTTCAGAAAATGAAAGTGAAAAGCAACACCTCCCCACCCCCAGACAGATGAGTTTCTGCAAAAAATTCTGTAGTGAATTTTTTATTATTATTTTTCACTAAAACCAGGAAGGAACAAATGAAAACATCAAAAAGGAAAGATGAAAACATCCTAATTTCTTTACTTTTATAAAACCTCTTGACTCTTTTTTCCCATCATTTCTAATGAGGCCACATAGCTTGAACCAGAGAGTTCTTCTCTCTGTGAATGTAGAGACAGGATGTTGCTAGACACTGGGAAAACCACATTGCTGCTTTCAAGAAAATACTGAAAAATGAGAAAAGGTGTGGAAGAAAGGGCTACAGAAATGATCTGAAGAGTGAAGAGAACGTCTTAGCATGACAAGCTCAGAAAGCTTGGTCTGGTTGGCTTATCAGAAAAGGAGATGGAGAGGTGACTGGAGAAGGATTGCTCGGGGAGAAAGATGCCTGATGTGAAAGGTCTCTAATCTAGCAAAACCCAGCCTTCCCATGGCTGCAAAGCAGAGCCATACCACCCAGGCTTGTGGTTACCACTGAGAGTAATTAGTCAATAGACTACCCAGGTTCCTCATCCCTGGATACCTTTAAATTAAGAGCAGATGCTTTTCTGGAAGCAATGTTTTAGCCAAGTACAAGCTGTTGAACTATGGGTGGGAGCTACATCTGAGTATCATACTTACAGCGCTGAAATATAATGGGTTGAGCTGTATGGGAGGTGAGATCATGGGGACCTTGAGTGTCATGATTCGTTAAAAGTGAAAGGGGATTTAGGAAAAGGATGTGGATAGATTTATTTATTTATTTGTTTGTTTATTTTTGTTACCCAGCTGATGGATGAAGATTCCAGATGGATTTACTTCAGCAAACCTGAGAGGACTAGTAAGGGAGACCTGGCACCTACTTGCTGGTCGGTTCAGTAAGTGTTTATGAGAGCTGTAAGATGATTTCCTCCTGGTTTGAGGGCACAGCCCTTATTCATGGTCACGGAGCTTCTGCTTGAGGTAAGGTTAGGGGCTCAGCAAATCAAGGTGATGGAGAAAGCAGGGTGAGAATTTTCACTTGGAGTAATCCAGGAAATATTTTCTTATGCTTTTATACTGGTGTTATGACACTCCTGGTCCTGCTGGGTTTGCAGGTCGTAAGCAAACAGGAAGACTATGTGATTTAGTACTTCACCTCCTCAAGAATTTAGTACTTCACCTCCTCCTCTTGTTTGCAGAACAGACTTTCTCCTAATGTGTTGCTTGGAAAATGTTTTTCCCAAGCTCTGCCTGCTGTTCTGAGTGAAGTTCTTGATAGATCTTCACTGGGCAGAGCCACCAGCAGCTAAATAGGGTCTAAAAACACCATTTAGACTACAGGCTGCAAGGTGTGACCATCAGGAGGGCAACTTGAGTAAATCTTGAGCAAATCTTCAACAACAGTGGAATAAAAAGTGAACAGAAATGAGGGATATTGTAACAGCTAAGGGCCCTCAAAAAACTCAGTCAGTCCAAACACTCCTCACTCAGCTGGATTAGATCTCCATAACCTTAACTCCTTGTGCAGCCTGTTCTTGTAAACCACTGGTGATGGAGACATTGTTCTTCCTCTCTACTCTCTCCCTAGACAGGCAAATGAGGTACATATCACATTTTCTATGTCTTATCTTTGAGCTGAACACTCCATGTCCTTCAACTGCTCCTCATTTTCTGTGATTTCCATGCCCCTGCTCATCCCTGTTACTGTCTTCCCTCCACTCTCTCCATATCCTCTTGTGATGCCCCAAGCTGAACCCTGTGCTCCAGAACTGAACAGACTAGACCTCCCATGTCCTGGGTTAGGCACCAGTCATACTTCCCAGTGTGGAGGTAACCTCCTTTGCACCAGATGACTTATGCTCATCTTCTGATCTACAATGCAGATCCTTTTCTGCTCCTGTTGCCTTGTGGTTGGCCTCCATCAATCCTAGCTTGTTGCATGTAGGATCTTTTTAGTAAATCCTCCTTTTTCATATGACCCTTTGATCATAGAATCATAGAATGGTGTGGGTTGGAAGTGACCTTCAAGATCTTCAACCCCCCTGCCATGAGCAGGGATGCCTTCGACTAGACCAGGTTACTCAAAGCCTCATCCTTAAACACTTCTAGGGAGGGGGCATCCACAACTTCCTTGGGATGCATGGAGATTACCCTATATTCTCACAAATACTCAGCTCCCAGCACAGAGTTTCTATACCAAGATGCCAATGGTATAGAAAATACTATAAAGAGCAACTACTGTACTTTCTTCTTGCTAAGTTTCTCTGACACTCACACAACCGGTGGTGACCAAGACCCTTTGGAAGTCAAACTGGTCATTTCCACAAGAGATGGAGGTGGGCTCTCAACCCTTTGGGACATCAAGTATTTCATGCTCTGTACACACACCCTTCAGCACGGCAGGGAGGGGCTGTACGCTCTTACATATAGAGGCCACAATGTCTTTCAGTGCATGGCTGAAGAAAAGAAAGCCCCTCCATTCATTCCTTCTGAGCAGGTTTTCCAGCCCTTCCCACCTCAACCCTGATTGCTTATCAGCTGGGATATGTTTATCCTAAATCTTTCTTTTCTCCTTTTCACATCTCCCCCTCCACCTCTCCCTTTCCTGCTTTTTCTCCCACTGTTTCTCTCTCCCAGCAGCCCACATGTACACCCCCTTTCCAAGGCCAGGGCTGAGCTTGCAGAGGAGTGAAGCTTCAGACTAAACTTTAATTTGCACGCTCCTTGTTTCAAGGGCACAAGGCATTTTTTTTTTCAGCTGTTGTTCTCCACCGCAGAACTGGAAGGTTCTGGTTTGTGCCACTGTCGATTGAGACAGCACCAGCGTAATTACAGCATGTTCCCTCCCTATGGAATTTAGCAGAGACCAGCTCCTTTTATAGCCTGGTCAGAGCCCCTTTGAGGGGCTACTCGACTGCTCCTGTGTCTCTGATACTCTTCTACATTTTCCAACCCTGGGACTGACGTGAAAATGCTGCAGCATTGACCTCAAACACAGCAGATCCTTTGAGTGGTTCCTAGAAAACTCTCCTGGCGCCTTGCCCATGGAGTATAGTGACAGCTCTGCCCTGGGAAGGCTGTGCCAAGTGTTGGCCCACGTCTCTGCAAAGTCCCTGTTGCTACAGACACTATGAAGAAATCAGGTCCATAAAAAATTGACAATATGGAGGATGTCGTGGCTAAGGACATGGGTTCGTCGGGGACTTGTCAGTCTGAGGTTAATGATTGGACTCGATGATCTGAAACATCTTTACCTATCTAGGCAATTCTGTGATTTAGTGTGACCCCCCATTTTTTAAAGTCTCCAGGAGCTCTACATGGCTGCCACTCCCTAAATGATTTGTGAACCTTTTTTCCTTAGGTTTTACTCAATAAACTTCCACACCATCTCAACCACTCTTGCCTGCAGGGTCCCTGCAGGGCAGATGTAAAGATGTAGGTCAGGAACTAACCTCCCTGTAATGACCTCCTTCCAAAGCAGTGGTGGTGGTGGGGAAGAAAAAAGTGGTGGGCTGAGGTAGGAGGAGTCTTGCATTGCTGTTTTCTGAGAGATGCTTGTGCTGTGAGAAGTCTTGGCCTCTCTGGCATCCTGGAAGTCAACAGCAGTGGCTGGTCAGACTGATTAAATAAGAAAAAGGTAGAACACCACACACCACCTCTCCCTGCCCGCCTTTCAAACCCAACTCTCAGCCCAAATCACATAGAACCAACAAAGTGCAAATGAGAGACTTCTTTTCTCCATGGACCTCTGGCTTGTTTATTATTTGCACCCTTTCTCTGTCTCTGAGAACCCATCCTCTTGCTATCCCCATAACTCCTGGTCTACTGCTGTTTCTCCACATTTCCAACTATTAGAGAGCATTAGTAGAAAGTCAAGTGCCTGCAACTCCTTCCCAATAGATGTTTCTTTCACAAAAGGGACTAGAGACTTCCCCAGGATCTTTCCATAAATTCTTTCTTACTTCTTCTGTAAAGACACAGTCTTACTGTGAAGATGTCCTGGAGTGTTTCTTTTAGACTCACAGAAGCAGGATATTGCAAAATCTCGGAAGAGTCTAGGAGATTGAGACTGGATGGACACCAAGGAGTCTAGTTCTCCTGAATTTCTTGGATGCTTTGGCTTCCTTCAGCCCAAGGTCCATGGAGTGGGGAGAAAGTACTTTAGGGTTATCTGCAGTGTGTGTTGGGTCCTATCCCTTCCTTCCCCAGGAAACCAGTTAGCCAAGTGACATAGTTAGTTACCCAGTGGGTAGAGGGTTAGTTTGGAAAGTAAGATGGGTTTTAAACTCCCCTCCTTGCAGTGTCTCATCAGGTAAGACGTGCATCTCCCCAGCTGTGAAATAAACACCGTGCAAGATGAAAAGAGCTTAGCATTATTGTGAGTAACAAGAACAACTGGGTTTCTAATCTTGGGAATGAGATGATCTTTTCCATCACAGGACACAGCTCTACTAACAAATTAAACAGTGCCAAGCACAGACAGTAGAACTTGATTGTCTATATTGATTGGAAGGAACCTTAAAGATCATCTAGTTCCAACACCCCTGTCCCTGCTGATGGCAGGGGGGTTGAACAGGATGATCTTTAAGGTCCCTTCCAATCCAAACCATTCTGTGAATCTATGATTCTATATCTTTAGCACAATCCTTGGCACAGTTTTGGCCCAAACCTAAACCATCCTAAATCTGTAGAGGGGAATGTCATCATGGTCTGAGCTCAGGAATGCTGCTTCACCCAGATGAGGATTAGGTGGAAGTACCCAATCATTTGGGGTCCCCCATCTGAACCCCTACGGGGTGCAGCAAGCATGTGGCCACAGCACAGCTGAGCCTGTTGATGTATCACTCCTCTTACCCTGCTTCTTAAACCCTATACATAAACATTTGCTAGTGGCCAGGGTTGGGAAAGAGCGCGGAAGCAGATAGAGCTCTGCTCTGACTCACTGCGGCCTCTCAGATGTTTCTGCCCTGCTTTTCATGCAGATGAGCTCAAACCATGGCAGAGGTCAAACCAGCACATGATTATCTTCTAAAAGCCCAGAACTGAAACAGATAGTTCTTCCCAAAAGCTTTTCCTGGCTTTTTTTAATTATTATTATTATTTTTCCTTCCTGACCAACCCAGACCTGACCAGAGTTTCCTTTTGCAGCACGTGGAAAATGCAGCCACTACATGTCAAAAAATGCAGAGGAAGAAAGAACAACAAAAGAAAAAGGCAAGATAGCACAGGGTAGTTCTTGTTTATCTCACACTGGGGCTTGCAAGGTTGCAGAGGTCCTCAAGCTGAGCTTGGATGGGGAAGAGGTGTCCATTAGCTCTGTTGCCTTCATTCCCCGTGTAAAGCTTTCTCCCTACTATGCCACTCCAGTCTCCCCACCACTGCCCCTGCCCCCCGTCCCATTAGGACCCAGTGGGCTGTCAGAAACGTAATGGAGGAGAGAGCTTTCATCCATCATAGACCTTGAAGAGTTCAGCGAGGCAGAGCCATCACAGAGGAGAAACATTCCTCCGTGAATCCCCTCTTGTCTCTCGGGTGGGAAGGGGGAGGAGGAGGGAGAGATAAGGCCAAACTAATTTGTCTTTTTTAATTGGCTCAGAATACTTGAACGAAAGCTGGTTTGTTATCCTTGGCTTTGCTCTGGCAGGCGTCCAGGATGTAGGGCAGAGACGGAGGCTTCTGAAGAGTTAACCTCTTCTAAATATCCTATTAGGATCCTCTCCATTTAGTGTAAGGAAGATGTAAGAACACGGAGTGGGAGGGCCTCTTCGTCTTTCTTTTTTCCCTTTTTTTCTATTAAAGACCCAGCCTTGGAAAGGACACGGGGACATGTAGAATAGCAAAGGCCCAAGGGTGAGAGTCTTCTGGTCAAATTTTGTTGTATGCATTGTAAACATCCAGAGCTGAGCTAATCACCCAGAGCTCCCTTTGTAGTCAGCGAGGAGAGACAGGCACTTCTAAGGAGCAGTTGGTCTCAGCGTAAAGCAGGCATCTCAAAGAGGTCAAACAACTCATGCCTGATTGTCTGCCAGGGTCTGCAGTGACTGGAAAGGGAGCCTAGAGTCATTAGCTTGAACGGACGCATCCATTTAGCTGCACACATGTAGGCATCTAGTGCCCTCTAAGATGCCCTAGGGTTTATCATAGAATGGTTTGGTTTGGAAGGGACCTTAAAGACCATTTAGTTCCAACCCCAAGACATTTTTTTCTGAGACATTTACTTTTATCTGACACCAGATCTGTGGGAGATCTGTGCAAGTCTTGAAGAGCAGCTGGAGGCTGAGGGCATCTAAAATGTCACTCCATGCCTACTCATGGGCAACTGAATCAAGCTGCTAAAGTCAAAGCAGAAGACTTGGGCTCTGGATGTCTGGTCCTTGCTATCCAAGTTTTGTGTACATGATTGGGAAGAAGAGGCTCCAAAGTCAGGCTTGAAGCCAGATTGACTGGCAATCTCTAACCTGAGTTTCCATGCAGCAAGTGGCTGTTGAGTGGCCCACTTGTTCTAAGAATGCTTTAAAACAAACTCAAAGGCATAGTTACAAGATTGTTTAGGCACAAACTGCATCATCTGTGTCCTTCATCAATCTTTGTGGTCATGATGTCCAGCAGACAAAGTTGTCCGACATCTGAAGAGTCTCGAGTCTGTCTTTCATGAGGAGAGATGATGATTGTAAAGCTGAATTCAGGACCATATGGGCATGAGCTGGTGGGTCTTAGAACAACACTGGTCTTTTCCAGGGCTCCTCAGACAGATGTCTCAGGTCCATCAAGAGGCAGTTAGCAGAAAACCAGCGATGCCGCACACTTCAGTTTCCTCTCATGCTTAGATGGGTGGATCCTTTGTTTGCAGATGGTTATAGTCACAGGTCAAGGCCTGTGCCCTCCACATGTCTGGGAGCATCAGATTTGCTTTGGTCTCTGACAACATTATTGCAAAGTAATTTCTCTCTTCGGGCCATGCGACTCTAGCAGGCGAAGAGGTGAGAGGCAGCGCTCAGCAGCTTGACATACAGTTTGCAAGGTCTGGGGTTAATTCTGTGCTCAGTTATAAATTTCCCTTTGTAGAGTTGGCAGAACTAATTGATTTAGGAGCCAAATTCAAATTTTTCAAAGAAGACTTATCTGGACTTGTAAAAACTGGAGCTTGCTTTCAACCCCAAAGCAGGAGACCTAACATCCCTTCTAGACAGTCTGCCATCTTAAATCATGTTAATTAACAATGTCATTTAATTCTTATAAATGCCTGATTCCTTTTTTTTTGGGCTTTGAAACCCATGTTCCTATCAAAACCCATCAGGTGGGCATTTTAGTTGTGTTCCTCTGTATCAAAATATAGTTTGCAGGGGTTTTGGTTGTGTAAATAGGAGCCTACAAAGTGAGGAAGGGGAAAATGTCCTGGAGAAATATGGCAAAGCCTGGAATAGTACAGCCAGGGCTGGAAATCTCTGCCCCCTTATCCATTGACAAAGCCTGATAGAGTTCACCCAGAGTGACCCAAGTGATGCCGTCAGAAGATAGTCCCAACCCTTAGGTTTTGCTTTTCTCAGATGTCTTAATCAGCTCGTTTGACAGATGCCAGCAGATACAGAGGGTGGCCTTGCAGCCAAACGCTGGTGTGGGCATCTCCAGTGGTGGGTCTCATTCTCTACTTCACCCCAAAACTCCTGAAACACCTAGGGCAAGTCACATCATATGGCAGCTGCCACAGCCCTAGCCAACAAGGGTCAAAGCACTGCAGGATTGGAAGGGGATCCTTGAGGGCATCTTGCCCATCCTCTTGCCTCATGGCAGTCAACTCTATCTACCTACTTTTATCCTTGTTAGAGGCTGTTCTGAAGGATGCAGAGTTTCCCAGGCAGTTTCTCCTTCTTAGGCTTCCCTGTCCTTGCCATTAAAAGTCCCTTCCCTCCCTTCTTCTCTCCCTTCTTTTACCTTTCATGAAGGAATGTCACTCCTCAAGTGTCTCTACAGATTAACCAATTTCAATGCTTCCTCCTTAATCTGTCATTTCTCCTCTTTTAGTAATTCTCTTTTGCATTTTTTTAGGACTGTCCCCAGTTTGACCCCTTTTTCCCTTGAAGCCCAGGGCTCAGGAAGGGGCCCAGTGCTCCAGCAGAGACCTTCCCAACACCAAGGAGATAACTTCATAGCTAACTTCAGAGATAATGCCATAACTCCACAGAGCTCCCCAAGGGCTCAGACACTTGCCAGGAACTGGGAAGAGTGGTTCCCATTACAAAAGGAGACTGGGGAAGACTGTTTGTCTCCAGATATAAAACAACCACATTTCAGTGTCTACAGGCCAGTCATCCAGTTGGCCAAGACCATCCTAGGTCTCTGCTGCTCAGTGGAGCAAGTAGCTGTGGTGGCTCCAGTCAATACTGGAGTGGGATTTGGTTGCCCCAAGGGGGTCTAAGGCCATTGTAGCAAGAGATCCTGCTGCCATTTGGATGGATATGAGTCTTATTTCATATCTTCTGACCCTGTGTTGCCATCTCAGGTGCTTTCAGACATTCCCAGTTCCTCTGGCCAACTGAATTGTGCCTAAGAATTCCATGGGGATTAGAGGGAATATCAAGGGAATGTAAACATGGATCTTGCAGGGAGACATTGGTCTGGAAAAATTTATTAGTCTTAATCCTCAGATGAGTCCTGACCTGGTGTGCCAAGTCTTACAGCCTCACTTGCTCTGTTTTCACACCATTTCCGTCTCTTCTGCCCATGGAAAGAGATTCCCCTTGTTCTGCTTGGCGGAGGCATTGCAGGACACCATCCTATCTACATGATCTTCTGAGGTCCCTTCCAACCCCACCATTCTGTAATTCTGTGATTCTGTGACCCCAACATTTAGAACTTGAGACCCATACCCACAAAAGGGCTGGTAAAACACCTTCCTTCAACTCTACGAGCACTGCTGAGCTCTGCATGGAGAAGAGCTGCCTCCTCCCTCATGGGGATGTGTTGGAGGCCAAGAGGAGCCCACCACTCACTGGAAACCTCCCTCCCCTTCCCCATACCCCACAGACCCGGGCACCCCCAGCTCTCTGAGGGCTCTGACAGTAACCATGCCACGGGGGTCTGTCAGTCAACACAACATTGGGCAGTGTCAGCCACAGTTCGCTGTAATCTCCTGGGGGGAAAGCGGTGCCAGAAGTGACAGCTACCTTTATCCACATCCCAGGGATATAAACAATATAGTGAAATAATGACAGGGGGAGCATAACCATCAATATCCTTCAGACCCTTTGCACCCCGCCCCCCCTCTCTCCACCATGGAATATGTTCCTGAAAAGCCTCGTTTCCTAATACCTGGGTTTTCTTTGCTTATTAGCCTTATCTGCTGGAGCAAAGTACCTCGGTGAAAGACATTTTTTGGTGCCCTTTTCTTTTCTTCTCTTTTTTTTATTTGGAATGTTTTTGTAATCCTTGCATTTATAGGCAAAGACAAGGAGATCAAAGCTGACCAGGGTTTATAAAGCATGTCAGGCTGAAAGTTTGACATCAATTAACGTGATATACACGTTGTCCGGATTTATAAGAAAACACTGATTTCGCCCCATCCCCTGCCCCCCAGATCAGTGAGACTCTTTGCAGGGACTTGCATTTCTTTTCAAGGCCTGCTGATGAGTGACTGGAGATCTGAGAGCAAAGCAAAGGGGACCTGGTGCCCAGTGGTTCCTCACAGCTGCAATTCCTGGCTCTGTGTGCACTGAGTTGGCTGGTCTCAGCTGCTTCCATTTGCTCTGCCCGTGGCACTGAAGAGGCAGCGGTCAGAAATTATTCACTTGAAATGGTTTTGGAAGAGAAAAGGGAACACAGGACTGAGAATTCAGTTTTCCTCTTAATGTTGGGGGGGTTTTTTGTCTTCTTTTACCTTCTTTTGCATTAGAAATTGTTTTGTTGTCACCAGAAGGAATGGCTGAAAACTGTAAAGCCTTCAAGTTTCAGCTGCAAATGGGCAAATTCCCTCTTGAAAGGTTACTGAGATTTCCTAGAGAGAGCAGTTTGGTCCACATCCCTACCAGGCTCCCAAATACTGTCCCAGAGCGGATGCCCTCTCTGTGACACTGCACAAAAGGGGCAGGAGAGCCCTGTGGATGGGCAGTTTGGGAGAGAAGGAGAAATTTCAGTTCCTAGTCACTCTCAGGGTCAGGAAACTGAGACTTAAATCATCTGTTTCCCAGGAAGGAGCCACAACCTCCTCTCCAGCCTTCTTGCTGTAGTTAGCTGACTCTACATCAAAAAATAGGTGACTTACAGACCATGAAGGTAATCAAGGGGAGGGAAGGCTGGCTGTGTGCTTCATCTTTAGGGTGCTCCCCTGCACAGGTGGACTCTGCTGCTGTCCGTGTGATTGTGCTGATGCAGTAAGATGGTGGGTCTGGAGCACAGGTCTTCTGAGGAGCATCTGAAGAAATTGGGATTGTTTATTCTGGAGAAAAGGAGGCTGAGAGGAGACCTTCTCACTCTCTACAACTCCCTGAAAGGAGGGTGTAGTGAGGTGGGGGTTGGTCTCTTCAACAAGAGGGAAATGGACTCAAGTCACACCAAGGGAGGTTCAAGTTGGATATTAGGAAAAATTTATTCTCCAAAAGAGTGTTCAGACATTGGAACAGGCTTCCCAGGGCAGTGGTGGAGTCACCAACCCTGGAGGTGTTATAAAAACAGGAAGAAGTGGCACTCAGGGATATGGTTTAGTGGGCATGGTGGTGATGAGTTGATGGTTGGACTGGATGATCTTAGAGGTCTTTTCCAACCTTAATGATTCTGTGATTCTGGAGTTTCCCTGCCCCGGCAATCACTGAACTATAGACACAGATTTTCTCTCCCTTTGGTCTTCTGTAATTTGCACTTCTTGTGCAAGGTGATAAAATATAGACTAGCAAAACCTAACCTGCAATAACATCTTGGAAAATATTTTTGGTGTTCAAGTGTGTGTCTTACAGATCCCCTGCCTTTGGTCCATGGAGATCTGAATTGCCAGGAGAAAGTCAGCTTTCCCCCAACTGGAGATATCCCCTGGACACGGATTGGGAAGCAATAAGGCTGTTACCACCTTTTTGAGCAAGCAAGATGGCGAGGAATGCTGGGTGAAGTTGTGTATGTCCCTGTTGTGCAGATTTCATCCACCTTTATGTTCTGGCCAGGCAGTAAAATCATGTAGGATCATTTTCCTGTGGGTTGCTGGAGTAAATATAAAACCAGTCCTGAATCTCTGAGAACATAAAAAAGGTTCTGGATCTAAAAATGGTCAAAGAGAAGGCAAGTGGGGGTGGTGAGGATAATAAATACAAATTGGATAGTTCAGCCCAAAGTTAGACCTTGTTTCCATCTCATTTCCCCTGCTGCATTTCAGATATCCTCCGAGTGTTTCCTGGCAATCCCTCCACATTTTTAACATCATAATTTTGTTCATCTACCCCAGCGTTCACTGCTCTTCCTGTGACTTGTGAGCGAGGGTTGATTGCAATGAACATTATTCCTCAAGAACAAAACAGGAGCTAATTGTCCTTTTAACCCTCCTGAAACAAATCCATCCAAACCAAGAAACACTCCAAAAGCACCTGTGACAATTAGAAATGGAGGTTCCCTAAGTGGAAGGACAAGAGGTGAAGACACCACGAAAGGGATTAGTGTCTGGCTCCTGATAGAGACATGGTCATAGCCCCAGTTGCTTGGGCTCTTCCTCCCCAGCAACTTCGGGAGCTGCCCTGAAGTGATGTTGCCCATCACAGATTTGCTGCAAATCCACTATTGGTTCAGCCTTTCTGGGAAGCCCCTTGTTTGCAGCACAAGATGAGGAGCCTACACTTTCATCTTCAAAAGCCATTAGTCTTCACATTTGTGCAGAAAAAGTGACATTTTCTAGGAGAGGAAAAGATGCTTAAAGCTTAGCAATGTTTTTAAACCTCATGGCTTTCATGCTAATGTGATAACTTCTTCAGGGACTTGAGGTATGACACATGGGAAGGTGCCACAAAGCCTGGCTTTGCCTCTGTCCTGTCAGCTTGCCTCAGCTCTAGCCCAGGATATCTCAGGGCATTTGAGAGAAACTGACTTTGCATTTCATTTGTGAAAGAACTGCTGATGTGCCACCTAATCCATGACTCCTGGAGCTGCCAGTCCAAAGGGGTGGATTAGCCTGAGCAACCACATTTGGAGAAGAGAAAGAAATGGAAGTGGAGATGCTCTTTGAGGTGTTCTTCTGGTCAATGTCAGCAGCATTTCATAGATGTTTGTGAGCAAAACCATCCAGACACTAGAGGTCTGGATCCAAGTTTTACTCCCTGTGGATGTGAAGCCAGCTGAAGGGTGTCTGGCCCTAGTGATATCCCCCAGGTTTGTGCCCCAGGTTGCCAAAACTATAGTTACTCTGATGACAAAATTTCTGGTGTTGTGCCAGGTCATTGGAATAATTAGGAGGAAAGAAAAAGAAAAAGAAAAAGAAAAAGAAAAAGAAAAAGAAAAAGAAAAAGAAAAAGAAAAAGAAAAAGAAAAAGAAAAAGAAAAAGAAAAAGAAAAAGAAAAAGAAAAAGAAAAAGAAAAAGAAAAAGAAAAAGAAAAAGAAAAAGAAAAAGAAAAAGAAAAAGAAAAAGAAAAAGAAAAAGAAAAAGAAAAAGAAAAAGAAAAAGAAAAAGAAAAAGAAAAAGAAAAAGAAAAAGAAAAAGAAAAAGAAAAAAGGAAAAGAAGAAGGAAAAGGAAAAGGAAAGGAAAAAGGAAAAGGAAAAGAAAACCAAAAAGAAGACAAAGAGGAAAAAGAAGGAAGATCTACACTCAAAACAACAGGATGAAACCCTTCACTTCCCCTCTGTTTCTCATATGCTGTTCCTTGGCCCTCCTAAACCATATTTCTCATCAGAGAAAATGTCACTGAACTGCATCCTGAGTTATGGGAGATCTCCTTGTCCTGGCAGACACATGCCTGTGTCTATCACAACTTGGCACATCATGATGGAGACCATGTTGGAGAAATGATGCTTTCAGCATCCTCGAGGAGCTGCTAGTTTCCTTAAAATACCCCAGAAGCTGTGTGGTCCAGTTACAAAAAAATATGATCATTATGATTTAACTGAAACTGTAACAGGGAGAAGTGATGAGACAGTTTTAGTTTCTTCTCAGACCACAGGGTTTAGGAACTGTTGAAGCAAGTTGGGTGTCATGAGGAGCTGCTCGTGGTGGTGCTTGAGGGAATGAGGTGGGAGATACACACTATGATTTCTACCTTTCCTTCCAACACAAGTAGAAAAGGGAGTGGTGGTCTGTGATTCCCAATGTCCACCATGGGAAACTTGGCTTTTAGTCCTTCCATTGTCACAAGTCGTTGGCTGTCACAACGGTGTAATGAAGAAGACAACTTCCAGCAGCCAGGGGGGAATTTTCCACTTCCTCCAAGCAAAACTCACTGCTACAAGGAGCCTCCCAAGTCTTAAAGACACTGAGCCTCCTCCTACACATTTCAACACCTCCTCCAGGTCAGACTCCAGCCTAAGGACAAGATTTAATCATTTCTTGCCTTTACATTGAAAAATATCACAGCAAAGCAGTTTTTCATCTCACCTTTGCTCACGGTGGCTGTTTAGTGTGCCTTCCCATCACTGTCACTGGAGATGTCATCCAGGCAGTCAGCAGAGCCTGGAGGCATTAAGCTCATGGTAAAGCAAGAACCTGCATCCAGCTGAAATGCTCCCCAGACTCCACTGACTGTATTGGCTGGAACGAATTCAGATGCCTAAACACAGGTGTTTAGCATTTTAGGGGATCCTTTGGAGCTAATGCTGAGAGTGACATCCTGATCCTGACTTCTCACTCCAAGAAGGACATGGAGGTGCTGGAGTGTGTCCAGAGAAGGGCAACGGAGCTGAGGAAGGGTCTGGAGCACAAGTGTGCTGAGTTCCTGGCTGAGGGAACTGGGGTTGTTGAGCCTGGAGAATAAACACAGGTGTTTAGCATTTTAGGGGATCCTTTGGAGCTAATGCTGAGAGTGACATCCTGATCCTGACTTCTCACTCCAAGAAGGACATGGAGGTGCTGGAGTGTGTCCAGAGAAGGGCAACGGAGCTGAGGAAGGGTCTGGAGCACAAGTGTGCTGAGTTCCTGGCTGAGGGAACTGGGGTTGTTGAGCCTGGAGAAAAGGAGGCTGAGGGGAGACCTTCTGGCTCTGTCCAAGTCCCTTGGAGGAGGGTGGAGAGAGGTGGGGGTGGGTCTGTTCAACCAAGGACCAAGGGAAAAGAGGAAATGGCCTCAAGTTGCACCAGGGGAGGTTTAGGTTGAATATTGGGAAAAAAAATTTTCACCTAAAGGGTTCTCAGGCATTGGAACAGACTGCCCAGGGAAGTGGTAGAGTCACCATCCCTGGAGATATTTAGAAGATGTGTACATGTGGTGCTTAGGGACATGGTTTAGTAGTTTAGTGGTGAACTTGACAATGCCAGGTTTACGGTTGGACTAGATGATCATAATGGTCTTTTCCAACCAAACTATTCTATAATCTATAATCATTTATGTGGGAAGGGGAGTTATGCAGTGATATTTGACGAAGTGCTGTCCCTGAAGCTAGTGCATGCAACCAGCCTGTCTGTCTGACCATCTTTTGGAGGAGCACTCTAAAAATGCTTGTAGCACCATGAGTTGACATGGCAGTTTTTGTGTCTCAGCATCAAAGGATGTTTGAGAATGGACCAGAATCAACATTTTTGTACCAAAGAGCTGATGTGAGGTTTTCCAGTACAGCCAACATAGGCTGAAAACAAACCTAAAAGTCCCTATGGCAGCTCCTCTACTGCTCTTTTGTTAATCTCTGGAGTTATTTAGGTCCTCAGGGTGTGCAGGTTTTCTTGAAAGACAACCAGTAGTTTCTGTAGACACCAGTGGCTCAGCACTTTCTACCTTCAGATTTGATGGTGAAAGCTGATGTTTCATCAGGGAACTGAGCTAAATAATCAAATTCACTAGGGAAATAAATACTAGTTACTGCTTCTACACAAGGGATGGTAGGAGGTTGTCTTTAGCTGTGGTGCAACCACATTCTTTACTTCCTATTTTGGGCCAAACCAGAAATGACTTTGCAGCCTTGCTTTGCTCATTTCTCACAAATTTTCAGAGACCTTCAGCTTCTGCAAACTGTGTTACTCAGTCTGTTCACCCACCTACTTCTTATCTACAAAGCCATAATGTACAAATTCAGTCTAGGGAAGGCACCAGAAAGAGGGGTCCCTCTTCCAAGAAACTACCTCTGAAAAAGGGATCAACACAATCCTCAGAGAGAGGAATGCACAGGAGTTCACTGTTGTCTTCATATCAGTGGGATATGGGGCTGTAGCTTTACCTGTCCTGGTTGCAATGATTCTTCTTCAGTAGGAAAGAAATGAGAATAAGTGTTTTCACCACCAAGGGTGGAAATAGGCTCCCCATGGAGGCAGTGGGGACAGGAGATGGAGCCAGGTTAAGATGATGAAGTTTCTCCAAGGACTGTGCCGTGGAACCTGGTGGACTTGGTGTCTCAGCTCCATGGTCCCACCTGTCAGCAGTGCCCTTTTGCATGATGGGGCTCATGTCCACAGATGGAAGTAAAAATGATATGGGGTGTTTCTGGATAACAAAGGCAAGGTTAACCTGAAGGCTGTCATCAGTCCCTTCCTCTGTCCATGGCCATATCGTGATCCTCTGTGATGTAACTCTATGAGACCTCAAAGCATCCCTGGTGCTCTCAAGTACTTGGTGGGCCACATGCTATGTGACTACACCATACTTCTGCACCTAAGGGCCAACATTTTTTTTATGAAAAAACTCTGCTTTGGGCCAAAAAGACCAGAAAACCAGGCTTCAGAGATGTCATAGAATCACAGAATGGTTTGGGTTGGAGGGGGCCTTAAAGCTCACCCAGTTCCAACCCCCCTGCCATCAGTGGGGACACCTTCCACTAGAACACGTTGCTCAAAGCCTCATCCAACCTGGCCTTCAACACTTCCAGGGAGGAGCAGCCACAGCTTCTCTGGTCAACCTGGGACACTGTCTCACCACTCTCACACCAAATAATTTCTTCCTCACATCTCAGCTCCATCTTCCCTCTTCCAGTTTCAAGCCATTAGCTCTTGTTCTGTCACTCCCTGCCCTTGTTCAAAGTCCCTCCCCAGCCTTCCTGTAGCCCCTTCAGGTACTGGGAGGCCACTAGAAGTTCTCCCCAGATCCTTCTCTTCTCCAGGCTGAACTGCCCCAACTCTCTCAGCCTGTCCTCATAGAAGAGATGTCCTTGTAGGATAGGTGCTCCTCATAGGATAGGTGATCCATATATTACTCATGCAACTCTCAGAGGCAGAGGGGACTTGGCATGAGAACATCATGCAGGCAGGAGACCAAAGGAGACGATAACAGAAGCACACAAACAAGCTATGGTGGTATAAGCTCCTTCACTTCAACATAACTGTATCTCCTGGTGGAGATTTCTCTGCTTTAACAGTGACTGTGTCCACACCATATCTCCTGAAGCTAGAGATGAAGAGCTTGAGGTCCCTACCTAGGAAACGCTGTGGTGGCAGAGGTCCTGGACTAGCTGCAATTTATCCAGGCTGGATGAGGCTTTGAGCAACCTGCTCTAGTGGAAGTTGTCCCTTCTGATGGCAGGGGGGTTGGAACGGGATGATCTTTAAGGTCCCTTCCAACCCAAACCATTCTATAATTCTACGATTCTATGATTCATACTGGCACAACTGGGCTCTCTCGCACTCAGCCTGGTTTGTTCAGAGGTTCAAGCTTCAACTTGGCTGGTGTTTGTTGTTTTGCAATGCCTGTTCCCAGTGTTGTGTCCTGGCAACCCCATCTAGGTAAAGTGGATGGTGTAATTCTGAGGAGGGAATGGACTTCTGGTTTGGGGACAAATCCTTTCCTTCTGCCACAAACAATTCAGATCATTCTTTTCAGGTGAATGAAATGATACCAAATATTTCATAGAATCATAGAATCACAGAATGATTTGGATTGGAAGGGACCTTAAAGATCATCCAGTCCCAACCCCCCTGCCATCAGCAGGGACACCTTCCACTAGACCAGGTTGCTCAAAGCCTCATCCAGCCTGGCCTTCAACACTTCCAGGGAGGAGGCATCTACAACTTCCTTGGGCAACCTGGGCCAGTGTCTCACCACCCTCACAGTGAAGAACTTCTTCCTAATATCTAATCTAAACCTCCCCTCTTTCAGCTTAAACCCATTTCCCCTTGTTTTGTCATTAGTTGCCCTTATGAAAAGTCCTTCCCCAGCTTTCTTGTAGCCGCTCCAGGTACTGGGAGGCCGCTAGAAGATCTCCCCGGAGCCTTCTCTTCTCCAGGCTGAACAGCCCCAACTCTTTCAGCCTGTCCTCACAGCAGAGGTGCTCCAGCCCTCGGATCATCCTGGTGGCCTCCTCTGAACTTGTTCTAACTGGTCCATGTTGTTCTAACTGGTCCATTTCATTTTCCCTTGTTTTATTACTTCATAAGAAGTTGAGAGATGGGGTCATCACTTCATTTCAAGGCAAAACCACTGCACAAGAGAAAAAAGGCAAGAAATTTCATTTTGAAACTTGGGGCAAAATGCTTCAAAGTTTTCTCCATTTTTTATTTTTAATTTTTTTTTTTGGTTGAGACAGCTTGCCAAATTTGGCCTGACCTTACAAAGAGACTTGATCTGCCAAAAACTTGCATTTTTTTCAGTGAATTAATGATTGTCATGAAAAATTTCAGCCAGCTCAGACAAAACCCAGAGCTGTTTTGAAGAGATAAAGTTAAAATGGTGCAAAAGTCTTCCCAGACAAGTCTTTATGGTTAGCTTCTTGAAGGAATGCATGTACCTAACTCCCTCTCAAATGACGGAGAGTTAGTACTTCATTCTTGGATGACATTGGCCCTTCATGCTTAGATGGTGACGACTGTTTTTGACAGCTGAAGGGACTGAACTGATGACCACTGAGAACAAAAAGCAGAGGTCACACTAGCTCCATTCACCCCTGCCCAAGGATTTACACAGTTTTCTTTACAGTGATATTTGAGCAGCATTTGGTAGCACATCACCCGATGTTCACGGATCTGGCCTTTCTCCCTAAGAGCAAATTTTTTGGCACTTGGCAGATTTCAAGCCCAGCTTGCTTTAGCTATAAAATACAGATTCCACTGAAAAATTCCAGTGACCAGCTCTACTCTTT
>NW_010305703.1:0-1785 GCF_000700745.2 Antrostomus carolinensis
TGCTTCGTCCCGGAGCGCGCAATGAGCCGCCGGGACCCCGCGTTGTAATGGGGCGTTTGGTAGATTTTTAGCGGAGAGCCCGGCGCCGTAATTACCTCCGAGCTCGTCACTTACCGTGTAGTTGGGACTCCGCTTACAGCCCAGCTTCCCCCCCTCTCCCCTTCTCATGTTTAGGGTAATTCCCGGTTTAATTCTGTACGAAATTAATAATGCGGCTTTTACGTATTAACGTTTATTTGCCACTGTTTAACAGCTATAGGGGTAATAAAAAGGTAAACTTGAGCTTATGCTGCTGCCACGTGTTGAACAGCAGCCGGTACCTCGCCCCTGTGGTCCAAACCCCTCGCAGAACAAACCTTAGCATCTTAATTTCCTGTTAATAACAGAATCTTAATATTATGCTAATAACTAAATCTTTTACCATGAAACTAATCAGACTATTTTCTGAAGAGTTTTCAAAATTTTGTTCAAAGCTTTGGTCTTGCAGTGCTTATTCAATCAAAGTTCTAATTCTCCTGCTTGCTAGAATTGTTTTCAAGCAAAACCAACCAGATCTTAATTGTAAAATTTCTTTTCCTTTTTAATCCTTTTTATTACTTTGCCTTCTAGTTCATAAGTATACTTAGTTTATCCCGATAGCCATTTGGAAGACAGAAGTGATATTGGCAGATCTGAGAAACACCTTTTTCTTTGGATTCAATATAAATAATAAGATTTTTTTTTTTTTTTCAGAGAATTTACACATGCAGAGAAGGGCAGAAAAAAATTGTTCATAATTGTGTACCTCGTTTACCCAAAGAGTATGATTGTATGTGCAAATTAAACTATCGCATGCACACGCTAAATTAGATATTTGTGTGTGCAATTACTTAATTTGCATGTACAGATTAAGTTAGCTCAATTAATCACTATGATAGCCCAATTTTACACAGTTGTGAAGCCACTGATGGCAGTAGTATTGTTTTGCCACAAATGCTGGAATAATGTCACAGGGAGATGAGTCCAACTTGTGCACAAGTGAAGCACATGCTGTTGCAAAAAGTCACTGTCAAAATGCATTTTAGAATGTGTCAGTTATCATCGCTTTTGAGGATACGTTATTTATGAAAACCACTCAGAGCTATACAATATTTGATCAATTGCTATTAAGACCCCTACATTAGAACCATGCTTCTCACATCTGGAGCTTTTGTTTGGCCTAATTAGAGTGATGATCATGGATTCAACCTGTCTTAAATCTCAGATGTATGAAGTGGGCAGATTAAGGACATTTGTTCATAATTAGGAGTCCTAAATGGAAATCTGGGAAATGCTTCTTGGAATATTTATAGTCTTGTACCAGCAAGGTTTCTCATTGTGCATGCAGTATCTGTGAGATGAGAATTGCATTTCTAGTACAAGTGTGGTTTGTTCCGTGCGTTCCTTTCAAACCTGGTCTATCGTGAGTGTCCTCTGTGCAAAAGTAAGGCTGGAGGCCATCAAAATTAAAAAGCAGCTACATAAAGGTACCATATGCCACATAGTATGTTTTCACTTCTTCAGGGCCATGCCAACCAGAAGGTGCCCCATGTAGCCCTATGGCCATGTATCCTGTTGTATCCTTGCTCCCCTTGGCACTGAGGTTGCCAACTGGAACCCCTTGCACCCCCCAGTGCCCATGACGTCCAAGCAATCAGTGCAGGCTCGGGGCTTTAAGGTAGCTGTTCCCCATGCAAGCATTTGCAAGGATATTTAGGCTAATTCTCACTATTCTTTTTGTTTGTTTGTTTGTTTGGTTTTTTTGTT
>NW_010305703.1:1888-29695 GCF_000700745.2 Antrostomus carolinensis
TAATATCCTTAATGCTAATGTCTACGGGCCACTTGGCCAACAGGAACTGCTGTGATTTTGGGGGGGTTTGCTTCCAGCACACTAAGAGAGTTCCTTTCTGGTGGGCACGCAGTGTCTTTTTGCTGATGTACTTCTGCTGACAGTCCTGGAGTCAGTAAAAGTACACGAGAAGTTCTTACATGGAGTCAAACCAAGCCAGGTGTGTTGGTATTCGAGCTGCTTGAAGCGTTAGCCAGGCTCAGGTTGCCTACCTGTCTCTTCATGCTCTCTCGTGCATGTGGAAACTGGTGCCATAGATGGCTCTTTGCTGCTTTGTTCATGTCCCAGGTTATCAGGTTGTGCTGCAGACAGACCTGTAAGCCCATTCCTGTGATGGACTAGACTGTCGCCACCCCAAAACACGCAGCACAGCACCTTTGCTTTGTGTTTGTGTCCTGGCACAGAGCGATCAGGGCTCTGCCGTGCAGCCTCGCCGAGCATCCGGTGCAGGGGCTGCCCCTTGGGTCACTGAATCCAGCAGCCTGCTCCTCTGGATAAAGCTGCAAGAGGAAAAGGGCAGACAAAATTGCAGAGCACATACTGTATAGTACATGTGATTATTATTTTTTTTTTAAATTTTTTTTTAAAAGCAGAGCTGTTATTGACCTGATTTTGTTCTTTTTTTTTTTTTACATGGGTGGAAAATGTGGTGCTACATTACGTGACTTTGTTTTTCCAAGAGGACAAGGGGGGAAGGGGATGG
This sequence comes from Antrostomus carolinensis, assembly GCF_000700745.2. Lineage (NCBI taxonomy): Eukaryota > Metazoa > Chordata > Aves > Caprimulgiformes > Caprimulgidae > Antrostomus > Antrostomus carolinensis. The sequence goes on from NW_010305703.1 coordinate 2,631, forward strand.
GGAAGAAAAGTTATAGTTAAAGTGTGAAGAAATATTTCTTCCAAAATATGATTTTTAGTATGTCAACATTTAAATGTGAATTGTTCTGATCAAATATTTACTGCTATTGGGAGCTGTGTAGAACATTAATCTTAATTTGTTTTTCTTTTTCTCGAAAGCAATGACTCCAACATAGCTAGGAGATCTGTGTCTTTAAAAATAAATAATGTAGCAGAACGGCATATTCTTTGGTATAGAAATACTAGCCTGTGGCACCTTCTGCAACTACAAAGCAGTCTCGAGCGAACTTTCTTCCCTTTTTATTAATAATTCCCTAAATCAACGAAGAATCTTTAAAAGTTCCCTTTGCTTTGCTCCTGCACTCCTCGCAGCTCTGGCTCTTGCTCATGCTGGCTCGTTCCCCGCCGCGTATTATGCATTTGGATAAATCTGTGCCTGTAATTTCAGGAGTGTAGGCTGCAGCCTGCTAATTCTACGTGCAAATACAAAGCGAGTTTTCTCTTTTATTTTTTTGGCTAGACCGGGGTTTTAGTTTTTTTCCTGAAGGTGGCAGTGAAAGAAAAAAAATAACTCCCTTTGAAGATTTAGGAATTTTATTACAAAACAGATGGACAAGTACTGTATTTTACCCATTTCCCCTTGTGCCCATGAGCGCTGACAATGAAAACTACAGCTCCTATAAAGTGCTGATCAAATTGTGAAAAGGTGGCCTTTCCCAGCAGCCTGGCACACTCTAGCATTATCCCAGCTTATAAATAAACGGATGGGCTGAGCCACTTCGGCTTTTTTTTTTTTTTTTTTCCCCTCTTAGTCCTTACCAAGATAATTGAGGATCATAATGGTGGGAAAGGACTGCAGTCATCATTCGCTGCCTGTCAGGTATCAGTACTCATCTTCGTGTCATCCGTCACCATTGAACCACTCTGTCATCTTTCCCCAGCCTTCAGCGCCGCTCCTTCTCATCGTGTTCATTATCTCCGGCTCCGACCAAGCCCCCTCCCCCAGCCCCTGTAAATGCATCTTTGTGCGACTCTCAGTCTTCTGATTATGAATCGATGATCATGTGGTGTAAGAGAGATAGATGGCTTTTAGTTCCATCTTGTCTTCTCTAATTGTAAAATATTAGTTACATTAGACTGTGTCTTTTGATTAATGGAACTTATTTGGAGTGGCCTCTCCCAGCCCTCCCCCTTCCAAAGTCCTCCACTGACTTTTGAGAATTGAGTGATTTCACTTAAAGCAGACAAATAGGCCCTTCAGCAAGGAGATAGCTGAGCTCTAATATTGTGGGCAAAGCAAGCTCACAGAGCCAGAGTTGTGTGTGTGTGTGTTTAAAGAAAGGCTTCAACTCTGGCTAGACAAACACAGACCATTTATTAACGTACGTACAGCAGTGCTATTTTGCAAATCCAGCAATTCTTATAAAGCTGCAAAACAGGACATAAGGCTGAATGCCTTCTGAATTAAATTAATCTTGGATAGGAATTAAGAGCATCCTTGCTTTCACTTTGGATGAAGCAGGTCAGCTCAGAACTTTGATGTATTAATGCTAGCATAAAGTGTTATCTTAATACTCTCTTTTATACTTACAGGACATATCATCAACCAAATGTCTCTTCCTTGTACATCTGACACTGTGAGACATTCGTCCTTTAATACAGAATTTATCTTATTTGGCACTATTTACCTAAACATGGTCTGTTGATAAAGTCCTTGCTGTACAAATGGAAAGGCAGTTGACTAAATCCCTTATTATAAATAATCACTGTCTATCTTTCAGTGTAAATTCAAGGACATGTTCACTTTCAAGCTATCAGTTCAATTAGAAAAGGTCTATTCACTGTCGATGTCTATATCTCATGGAAATAGGAAAGCACAGTTAATAAACAAATCAAACTATTTTAAAAAATAGCACAGTGGATTATGAGTTCTAGAGCCCATGCTGATGGTGACACTGTCAGGATACATGCTAGGCAAAAATATATGCAAACAAAGAGTTTTATCTGAATTTTTTATGCTACCTTCAGGATTTAAATCTGACCTTTGTGCTTTCCCCCTCCCCTGGCCCAATACTCAAATCTTTAACATTGTTTCAGAAGATACTGCCTATAACATACCTTCCATATATTAAAATTTAAAGAAGACATTTATACATCTATAAAATGCTAGTTAAGCATTATTCAATTTACTTCTTTCCATAAAGAACAGGAAAACTGGTTGGGATTGTGTGCAGAGTAACATCTTGGGACGGATGCCTGCCACAGAGCTGAGAAGCGGGAGCTGGGGCTCAGGGTTCTGCGGCTCTCCTCACTCTTCCCGTTGTTACTTGACGGCTGGGGCAGTTTCCTGATGCCAAAAGGCTCTTGCCGTGTGATTGTAGAAAAATCCCTCGCCTTTATAAGAGAGTGATTCCTGGCCTTTAGAGTTATGGGAAATGCTTGAAAGCAGGAATCCAGAAAGCTGTGAAAAGGCCAAAAAGAAACCCAGAATTTTATTTTATTTTGTTTTATTTTTAATCTCATGATATTAATCATACCTTATGGAATTTAAAGGAGCTTTTCCAGTGGCCTGGGTCTTGATACCCAGAGGCTTAGACTGGAAGGGCTGTGTGTGCAAGGCCAGCCCTGCTCTCCTCTGTCCGCATGCAGCTCCAGTCCTGCATTCATCTGAGATGAGAATTTGGCTCCTGATGGGTATTTCCACACAGTATTTACCACTCTAGAAGGAGTGATTATATTTAATGGCAGAATTTCAGTTGACTTCTCAATATGTATTGAGTTGACCTTTAAGTTAAACCACAGATTAATTTTTTTTAGTTGTCTCTTTAAGTACATTTACAGACCTCTCTGTTCTGATTAGCGTAATGGTAGATAGAGAAAAGTTACCTGAGTCAGATTATTTGTTGAAATCAGAGGAACTGCATGGCTTCTCCAGAAGGCAAACATTTTGGCCCCCTCTAATCACTGTATACATTGGTTTTGTTGCAAAATTATTTTGGTTTATAAACAGTCATAAACAGTCACACCCAGTGGGTATAAGTTTGCTTGAAAGCCTGGAGCCTGCCATTGATTTTGTATAAGTAAACCTTCTCTCTGGAAGACGATGGAAGTCAATGAAGATTACGTGAGATTGAGTGGCTCTCCCATAGGCGGCAGGGCTTGGAGCAAGGCTTCAGTGTGCTGGGTACTGATGGCAGGAACGTTTGCCTCTTAGCTACCCGACATGCTGTATTTGGCTTAAGTTCTTCAGAGATAGGTATGGATCACTTTTACTCTAAATCATAAAAACAAACAAACAAAACCAAAACCAAGCACCCTAAATGGACACTTTGCATCCCACTGCCCATGGAAACTTCAATATCTTGGACTTCTACAATGTTATTCAAAATAAAATCCTCAGTAGCACCTGGTCCTCTGTTTACTGGCTGCCACAGAAGTTATTGGAAAGGGATTTTGTTTTTTTTTCCTTTAACATCTAATGGTTTTGCTGCATATTCATCATGCGCCCTTTGCTGGGTGGCAAGGCTTGGGTTTAGGGACATGAGTAAGAGCTAAAGCCACCCCTTGGCTCTGGATGCTGATTGTTCGTCTGTGTGCAGCACCTACAGCAACCAGCCAGCTCCAGCTGACCCGTAGCGATGCTGAAATTACCACTCTCCCAATTAGCAGTGGGTGGGCTCTCACTGGCCAAGGGGGCTCCAGCCTGCAGGCGGGTGGTGGCCAGGCTGATGCTGCCCATGCATTTCAGCAGGTGATGGGCTGGTGGCCCTTCACACGCTCCGCAACCGCAGGGCCCTTGGTCCCTCTCACAGCAGGAACAAATGCCACATAAAAATAAACGCAAAGATAAATACGAAAGGAACATGGATTCAAAATGAAACAATGTAATGTGCCAGCTTTTAGCCCCAGGCAATTTTTCTTGTCTCTTTTATGAATCTTTGTAAGTAAGGGTTAGGCTAGGAGGCCCCAGCTCAGAGACAACTTAGGCTCTAGTGTTGTGTAAGCACGTGTGCATTCCCACACAAGTCTGTGGGATGACTTACGGGCTTTATGGTATGCATAACCTTCAACAATTTGCTGAATCAGGGCCTAAATACTGAAATACTCTTTAATAGTGCTGGCTCCATGATGAAACTCTAGAAGGCACATTTCCCTCTCAGTGTCTCTCCATAAGACTCATCAATGATAATGGAGTTACATTAGGCACATCTAAAGTTAATTATACAGTTACCTCCCTCTTGGCCCCTGTTTGTCAAAGAGAATATGATAAAAAAAAAATCCTCTGTCTTCTAACATCTATTTTTATTTGAATTTTGATCTGCCGTCTGGACAAAAGAGTAAAGGGCACACTAAGAAGACTTTGGGTACATGGGTCTGGTTGTTTGTTAGCTGAGAGCTGGTGTGGAAAATGTTATGTTAAGAAAACCTATGGAAACCAAAGCAAAATAAATATTTAGGGTAGGTTGTTAATAAAAGGTATCAAAGTTCTTCCTTTTTAAAATGAAGTGGGTGGCTTTTCAGGATGCTGATTTATTTTGGAGTATGGGTTTAGAAGTGTGCTTCAACTGGAAAAAACAAATGCTAGTGTTCACTAAAAACTCAGGAACTTATAATAGAGAGACAAGGTTCAATGAAAGTAGATCTAGAAATTCTGCTATTCACTGTGTATTTTTTTTTTAAAGTAATTTTTGTGTTTAGTTGGTTGGGTTTTTTTAATAGAATCTCACAGTTAAATATGGTGAACCAAAATCCTCTATCCCAAACGCAGGCCTTTGAATGTCTTGATTTCGGTATACATGCGCATTGCTGAGGGATGCCAGGTTGTCTGGGGATCTGGGAGCTGTGACATACTCCAGTTTACAGTACCTGAAGTGTACTCAGTTGCTAATGCAGTTTGCATGCAAGATCACTGTGCTTCAGCATGACAGCTAAGAAAAATGTCATTTTATTTTTAATTGGAGCAGGATACAATTTGGAAAAAAAAAAAAAAAAAGAAAAAAAAAAATCTGATTCTTTATTAGAGATTTGTTCCACTAGAGTCCAGTCAGAAACCTTCTAGTACTTAATAAAGTCAAATTCCTCACTGAGCGTTCCCGCGAGCTCCCGTGGAAGCCAGTGGGAGTTGCGCATGAGTACCGAGGGCAGCATTTTGCCCTCAGGACTGCATTTCCCAACTGACTATTCTTTTAGACTGTCTTTTGATTAACAATCTGTTTGCAGCAGGCTAGGGCCAGAGAGGCAGCATATACCCCACTGTTCAAATCTGTGGCAAAATATTCTATGGAGAGCTACTTAATAAAAATCAACTTGCTCCAATAGTCATTGAGAAATACCTCAACTGTTAGCAATCAATCGGGGGCTGAGTTGGAAAAAAAAAATTTAAAAAATACAAAAGGACATCAAAGAGGTTCTCATTCCCAGTCTATTGCTCTATTTAAGGGTTCTATAATTCGGTGAGGTTGTGTGCTAAATAATTTGTAAGCCTTCAGAACATCCAGGTTATTGTTTGTGGACAGATGGTGCATCACATTTTATTGCTTATTCCTTCTGTGGTTTCTCATATGCAGGACTGATGTGCACTCTGAAGTCTTTGTTTCCTTGCTAAAATCTCTAATCTAAAACAGGCAATCAAGCACACAGACAGTGCTTCAGAAAGCATAATCATAGTTTTAAAGGGGGGAAAAAAACATTTCAGCTGCAGTTAGGAAGCAGATGTGTTCCCTGAAAATGCAAAAGGTTATCAGAAGTATTAAAATAGGAAAATAGATATGGAATTTGGGAGTGCTAGGGAAAGCATGTATTTTATTTCAGTACTGCAGGGTAGGTGTGCCTTTTCCTGGGCTACCTGCTTTGTAGCTGGCTCTCTGTGGAGCTGGTGCAGGGAAAACCTTTGGAGACCGGCTTTTGCTTCCACCTTTCCCCCTGAGATCGGCAGTCTTTGTCTTTTACAGGCAAGGAGCAGCCGTGTTGTGATCCTGGAACCGCTGCTGCCCCGAAGAGTTAAATCATGTTGATATACAGGAAGGAAATGGAATAGACTAACTCTACTCTTTTCTTCCTACGGATTTTTCTTTTTATTCTGAAGATAGAATTACTGTTTGTAAGCATCTGAAAGTCATTAGTGGCTCTGCAGTCTGTCAGGTGCCGACGCAAAAAACTGCTGAAACTGAACGGGTTCCTGTGCAGAGTGCTGGGAATTTGTCATGTGCTGATGAGCAGTTATAATAATATATGAGCAAATCACAAGCATTCTGCAAATTAATCAAATTTTTTTTCCCCTTCTCCCTTGTCTCTGGGAGAGTGGCTTTGCCGGCAGACGTAGGTGAAGCAGTTTTACTCACAGATGGTAGCTCTGGCATCAGATGGAATTTATATAACAGTAATTCTGATTTCCTGCCAAAGTAGCACTGAAAACACCAGGGAGATTGTACAAGACAAGTCATGTGGTTTTGCTGAGGTTGTTGTGGGAAGTTTAAGGGGGGAAATCTCAAATTTTCCTCTTTGCATTTATTGTTTTAGCCTGAAGGGCCAGAAATTGTACGCCATTCTGCCATAGGCGAAATCCAACACATCTTTTTTTATGAATTGCGCTGAAAGAGTGCTTCCCAGCTGTTGAAACTGCTGGCGGGGAGGGAGCCACAGGACTCCTCATCCTTTCCCTTTTCTTACAAGGATTAAAGGAGGGAGGGTTCAAAAGGTTGCTGCACTACATGTTGGAGGGAGGCAGGGTCTCCCTTCCCGGGAAGCGATGCCATGTTCACTTAGGTGATGCTCCCTCTGGCATAACGAAATAGCAGGGGGGGGGATGAGGGGGGTGTGCAGGAGCCTCAGCAAACATCTCGGCAAAGGCTCATCCTCCTCATTAAGAACCAGGGTTTTTTTGACTGAGGTTAGTTGAGGAGATTAAGGTTATTAGTTGCGTCTCCGCTGACATTTCTAGTTGGTTCAGTAAAAAGCCCAAACGTGGGGTTTTTTACCCGTTAAGGGGAAGTGCTTGGTGCACTGGTTATACAGCCGGACTGTGGACCAGTCTGATGGAGGGTCCAATCCTGACCTCGCTCAGAGCAGCACAGATCTCTTCAGACCACGGGCTTGTAACACGGATGCGAGAACAGAATCAGGCCCTGTGGCTTTTGAATCAGGTCATGCTTTTAAAAACAAAAGCAGTCTTCCCTGGAAAAATATTACGGTGTTTTTATAATAGCAGTGTATTGAGTAATGCATGGGGCATAGCAAGACTGCTGTGACACTAAAAGAAAAAAATAGAGGCGAGCAGAACGGGAGAACTTTCAGGGGCTGTTTTTAATAAAGAGGTGAATTCTTTCTGCAGTAGGAAAAATGATAAAAAGATGGCGTATCAGCTACATTATGCAACAAAGTAATGCTGCTGTGTTTTTATAATGTAAGGCACTGCCCATTTGTTTTGGTTTACGTGACTGCAGTGAAATAAGTGGATTAGACTGAAACTTTAGCATGCTTCATTGCAGCTGGTTGCAGACATCTGTCATTCCTCAGCCATACATTCTGGATCATGCCAAGAAGAAAAAGCAAAGTCTGACACCTTTCATTTTAGAGAGCCTTTTAGAGAAAAGAAAAGGAGAAGGGGAGAAAGCATTTCCTTTGTGACTTAATAAAAAAGACACTTTTTCTGCAACAACATCAACAATACTTTCCAGAGGGAAAGGTCCTGCAAAGTTAATGCTCAATTTATTCTTTGCAGCCTTTTAATTTTTACTGTTTGAGCTCCCAATTTGTTGAATGGGATATGATACAAATATGGTTTTTGTTTTGTGTTTTTTTACAGAGACATTAGCTATATGTACAGCTACATAGGAAACGCACCTGGTGAGAGGTGTGTTGCTGTGAGTCCCCACTCAGGCTGTGTCCGCAGTAATTCGGTGCAGTGATGGCACATAATGCTGCAGTGTTGCTGATAATGAGATCTGCAAACTACACTCACAAAATCCCATAAACAGATAATAGTAATGTTTTAGCAGAATGATTAGTGGGGTCGTGAGCTACTAGTAGATAATTTGAAATATTAGCTATTAGTGAGTTGGATATTTATTTACTTAGTGTTTTGTTTTTCCTCAGTCTCTTTACTAACATGCCGCTGTAGATAGAGAATCATGAGGTACGTGACAAGTGATAATGTGACAAAATACCATCTAAATCACCCCAGTTATGTAACAAAGCAACAACTAAATTAAAGGAGAACATGCTTAGCCTCAGTGACATCATACATGCAGAAAACAATTATTCCAGCTTAGAGTCCCACTTCAACAAAGGTTACAGCACAAGGATAATTCCACCCCTTCAGATTTAGGTGCTTTGTGGACCATGGGACTTTGCTGGCCCTCACCTTGCTGTGCATGCAGGGGCAGGTCTCGGCATGGTGCAGGCTGCGTGGCTGTCCTGTTCCACACCAGCTGAGGACATGACACATTGAAATGTGGGCAGGGAAAATTTAGAAAGCTGAGTATGGGATTTTTTTAAATTCCATTCCACCAAATAAAATAAATAAGCTCAAGACAGTTACCCAGAGTAAAAGAGAAAACACTATCGTATTTATGAATTGCTAGGCAGAATAAAGGATATTTGGTAGCAAAACATCATCACTGACAAGGCCGTTCCTATTAGCACCTCTGAACTGCACAATTTCTTTACTAAAATCCCAGTGCCACCAGTACAGCATTTATTCTGGGAAATCATAGGTACGTTAAATTCAAATAGAATTTCATTACAGAAGTCCTAAATGCTCCCTGAAATAATAAATATTTACTGAGACAATTAAAAAATATGTCAGAACATTAGACAGAAAGCTTATGAATGACCTAGTAGGAAAACTGAGATGTTTTGCTCAAGGGGGTTAGAATGGGAATGTAATGTTATTGGTGTGATTAAAACAAGTAAAGGAGTGAATAGACATAACAATTAATTGAAACATGTAAGTAAAGGCAAAGGTGGGATTCTGCACATATCATTTTGATAATCAGAAGAACTCGGACTCTAACCTGCTTGCTCAGTGACCTCTCTGCTCTTGGTCAGAGAGACCCAGGCTGCAGAGATGTGGGGATATGCTGGCTGTGCCTCTGGGCTTTGGGGGAACAAGAACTGGTACCAGAGTGGGGACCATGGCTGGAGAGGAATGCTTATATTTTTGCCCAAGATGTTGTGAGTTTAGGATTATGAAGGGGATTATGATTGAGGAATTTATATATTGCCATAACCATTGGCATTATAGATTTATTCAGAGGTGGCCTGCTCTTTACAACAGATACCTAGTGTCCTTGGTAAGAACTCTGTCCTCTACTTATGTGTATAAAACAAAGTAAATAAATATGAAAAATTAAATGTAATTAAATTTCCCAAAGCATGGGACAATGATAGTCTGGCATTTCAAGCTCAATCAATGACAGCATTCCTACTAACCTCGTTTGGAGCCCGCTGAGGCACCGGGCTCGTAACTCATGTTGTCATGTCAAAACCCAGACTAGTGTGTCATTGTGCACAGGGTGCTGTGCCATGCCAGGTGGACACACTCACTGGCAGCCATCTGAAATACATAGGTCCTTGGAAAGCAAAGTCTTCTACGATTTTCCAGGAGAATTTTTGTTTTACAAGGTTCACATAATGTTTAATATTTGTTTAGAAGGACCTTTTCAGCTATTCTGCTGATGCTTTTCTTTTTTTTCCCGAGAAAATATCCATTTCCCTTTGAAATGAAAAGTTTCAGCTCTGTAGGAAATGGGAAATGTTTGTTTTCCCAGGAATTGCAAGTCTCCGTTAGACCATCAATGACTTCAGTATTTAGTGTACTGCAGAGGGCTAGCAAGTTCCTGCGTCTACCTCCAAATAATTATAATTTTCATGCTGTATATAACAAACGTAACAAGGGTTAAATCAATGATGTTTTCCATAATTTATTGACTGATTTGTTTAGTGAGTTAAAAGCATTTTTATGAAGGACAGTGGTAGAATTTTTTACTTGTTTCTCTGTATCATGAGTGTCCAGGTGGCTGTTAACTTCTGTGCCACACTGACCTACCTTTGGCTGTTTTACATTGCAGGGTTGGTTTGTTGGTGGGTTTTTTTACTTCTTTTGCTTTTAAAGGAAAATTTAGTGTGTGATAATTACTGAGTGTAACCTTTTGAAACAGGAACTGAGCTGTTACTTTAAGTGCAGTTTTTATTTTAGGGGGAATGTGTGAAATTAAGTTAATCTTTTAATAACGTGTTAAAGACAAAGTGTGGCATCAACTTTTGCTTTTCCCTGTCGTCATTAAACCATTTAGTATACTCATCAGGAAGTTGAAATGCCTATTCAGAAACACCAAACACTGTATAATGTACTAAATCAAGAGCAGACTTCACCTTTGATTACATTTCAGAAAAACCGTGTAGGTATCTGAGGGTTTAATTTCATCTGATAAATGGAGATTTTTAAATTTTTTTTAGCTAAAAATCCTTGAAACAAATTAGTTACAGGTTAAGTCTTTTCATTCTCCAACTCTTCTGCAACCAATGATGGTGTCACTTGCTGCCCTGCTATTACAGGTGCCTGTAGACCAGATGTCCATCTCGGCAAAACACCAGGGCCATGGTATCACATGGTGGCTTTGGGATTGGTACTGGCCTTGGGACGGTGCTGTACACCACGTTCATCCCTACAGGGGATTCCTTCTGGATCACTAACCTGCCACAGTAGACTTCACAGGTGGATAAATCCTACTAGTTTTAGGGCAGTATTTTCAAACCTCCTTAATGCATTTATTTAGGATCAAGCCGCTGGCCATGTTTTGCCATAATCTGAGTCTTTACCCAAAATTTATCCTCCCCTAATTACGATCTTTCCTGTAACCCAGAACAAGAGAAAGGCTCTTCCAGATGGTGGTTCCTGTATTCGTACCTGAGCTGCCCCTGGAAGTGTCTGTGAGGGGGTATTTAGGTAACTAGTCTGATGCCTCTTATCATGAAGAATCCCCATCACGACTTTTAGGAGTATTTTCAGGATTGAATCTGGTAATGAAGGAATCCAGTTGAAAGGAGGGTGGTCAGGGGGTGGCCATAGATTTAGATGTCCTATGGGAAACACATAACCCAAAGCCTCAACTTTGGTAGGCGGAAATGTTCCCAGGCCTTCCTAAAATGCAGGTATTTATGCTTTTTATTGTGTATGCTTCTATAGTAAATAATCAGAAAAGCTTCAGATGAGGCTTTTTATTTTTATGGCTTTTCCTGGTCAACATGAAATAGAGAGTTTTTAAAATGTAATTTCCTTTTTTGTAATCCAATAAACATATAAACTTAACAGAATATTGTAATTTTCCCAGAAGACCATCTTGGTTGGTCCTGGACCTCTGTGTAAATAAAGATATACTTTTCAATTGTTTTATAAAAACTTTTATTACATATATGAACCTGATTGGATGTACTTTAATCTGTCTGGTATTTTGGGAGTTTCATAAAATGCATATTTTGAGACCAATAAAGTGGAATGGCTCAATCAGAGCCATTATTGTCTATTGGACAAATATATTTATTCAGCATTTTTCCATCCATACTGTTATGCTCCAGATCAGAATGGCTGCTTTAGAGCCCTTCTGCTCTCCTGGGTAATGCATACAGTACTTGGGATGTTTGCTGTGGATAGTAAATGTATTTATGAAAATTTATATGTTAAAAAAAGGAAATCGCACCAGCCAAGATTTAAATGAAAATAGTTCTCCCTTTGCAAATGCTTGTTATTGTGCTATAATAGCGTTACTTTAAAACAGCAGCATTCACCAAGATGCCTGGGACCTGAAGGCCGTGGTTGGAGAAAGCCATGCGTTCAGCCCAGTAGTCACTACCAGAGAACTGGAGACACTCAAAAAGTCTTTCTGCCTACGCAGAAAGCATGGGGCCATCATTCCTTTCTGAGGCAACATGCACTTCATCTATTTAAAGATTATTGTGCCTCAAATACAAGCTTGTGTAGGAAAAAAAGATTTAAAGCTCCTCTTCCTGGGGAAGTCCAGGCTTGACGAAGATTTGAATGCAGCTTGCTGACCTTGCACTGCAGCAGATGTGTGATTACATGGACCGTTCCACCAGCAATGTTGTGGGACTGAGCATCTCAGTGCAGGAGGCAGTGGCCATCCATCATAAACCACTGCAGCTCGTCCTTCAAGAGTGTCTAGTTGTGGTCAGAGGTGGTCCTGGCCATTTGGGATTGCTACAGCAGCCCAAGAGGTCTTGTCCAGGTCTTCAATGTCCAACATCTCAACTAAAGAGATTTCCCTCCAAGAAATTAAAACTTTTGAGGTTTTTCAAGTTTTTCTTAGGGAGGGAGTAATTTATTTGCTATTTATTTGATAATTGCTGTTGGTTTTGATTTTCACTGAAAGGATATTCTTAAACCAGGCAAAGAAATCTGAAATGAGTTTGCCATATTGCATCGTAGTAAGTGCTATAGCCATTGGCCATCTAAGGAAAAACATTCTGTAAGATAATCATGACCATTTTTGCATTTTAAGGGAACAAATGTCATATCTAAGAAACACATTTTATTCAGGACTTAATTATAATTTATAGTATATTGCACAACATTTGTTTTCTGTTCATCATTTTACTGCTCTTCTGCCTTTTTCCTAAATTTATGCATTAAATTGTGTGTCTGTGTGTCTGTTTGCATGTATCTGTGTGTATATATGTACACATATGCAATATAATAAAAAGTGGCGTAGTGGGGACAACAGACGGCTTGTGTGTGATGTATTATTGGCATTTTTCTTTCAAATTACCGTTTTCTTGCTGCTTTGGGAGAAAGCCATGATTTTGCTGTGATTAGTACACTTTTAACAATCTGGAATAAATTCCTGATCTTATTCATGTGACTAGTCCAATGCCCATTTTTACGTTTTAGTGCAAACCCCTACATATGTGCCTGTAATACCACAAAAATAAGATGTTTCTTTGTGGAAATTTTTATAGAATTTGGATGCCGATCAAATATTTTTAGAAGTGGAGAATTAATGCAGCTTGACCATGTAAATGATTTTTTTAATGAAAAAGACTTCAGTATTCATCACTCTCTCTCTCGTTTGTGTATTCCTTTGTGCTAATCTTAAATAATGGATCCATATCAAAATTAATAAATTAGTAACTATTAGCAGTGTTTGGATTACAGTAAGTAACCCAATGACACTTCATTGACATTGACTTTTTATGTGTTCCAATAATACATTTTGAGTTTTAAAGCTAAGACAAGGCAAAATCAGTTTGGCAAGTATTTGAATCCTTAACAACTCACGGGCAATGGCTTTGTTTAAATCCCAGGCCCCTGCTTTAAATATACTTTCTTTTAAATGGTCCTAAAACCCAGATTTTGAGATCCATGTCTTTCTCCAAACCTGCATTTTCTGACTCTGTTCAGCTGATGCACCATGTTGGGCTACATCAGTCATGCCATGTTATGAAACTGAATGCGATGTGACTGATGCAGGCTGACATGATGTGTCACAAAGCAACATATCAGATCACAAACTTGAAAGAAAACAAACTTTTTTTTTTTTTTCCTCAAAGCCTAAATTAATGAAGCAGCATATATTTTTAAAAAGGTGGACTAGTTTCATATGGTAAGGGATTTTTCTAAATATTGGTTGCACAGAAATGTTCTCCATCATGACTGGAAAGCACCTTCCATCCACACTCGTTGTTCTCTACAGGGTACAGTCAAAACTAGAGAAGATGATGAGCCCAGGTCATCACAGCACCACTGCTGTTGCTGGGTCCAGTCCTGAAAGGTTTAGATCACTTTTAGAGGACCGACTGAACTTCAGAGGACTAACCAAACAGGTTGCTCAAAGAAGTTACGGCTGCCCCCTCCCTGGAAGTGTTTAAGACCAGGTTGGATGAGGCTTTGAGCAACCTGGTCTAGTGGAAGGTGTCCCTGCTGATGGCAGGGGGGTTGGAATTGGAGGATCTTTAAGGTCCCTTCCAACCCAAACCATTCAATGACTCCAGCAGGTGCCAGAGGTAATCATCCTTCCTGGGGAAATCCGCACCTTCTAAAAAATGTTCTTTGAGTCCAGCTACCATTGTTGTCATTTTAGCTATTTTTTATTATTGTTTTCTGCTATTCCATTTCTTTAGACTGTGAGCTTCTGTCTATCACAGAACGTTAGGGATTATGAAGTCTCTTCACACTCTCTGTCACAGACTTCATAGAACATTGTTCCAGAATACAATTACTTAATCTGCAAAAAATTGTCCTTTATCCTCATTTTTTGATCACAGAAAGATGCACCATAGTTTGTTCCTCATGTTGGCCCACCTTTAGTCTAATTCTCCTTACTACAAATGCAATGCATTACACATTATCCCCTGAACTATCAGGAAGATTTCTTTTTTTTCTTTTTTTTAAGAGCTTTCATAGAATTTTATTGGAAGATACATAGTGGGCAAAATATATATATATGAACTATAACTTACTAAAAAGAACCTACCAACCACTGCTAGATAAAACGTTATAAATTTATTGCCAACTTATCTGGGAAGGATTATTTTAAGAGCCTGCTGCCCACAACACAAGTTTTTGAACTGAAATTAATGAATGGGATACCTAAGAGAAATGGGCATTCTCCTTCACCCCTTAGTTACAAATAAATTGCAGGTATTGTTATCTTTGCAAGTGAGAATAATCTCTAGTTTTTGTACTACTTCTGCTGTAAACAATGTACCGCTTGCTTTCCTATGACCCTCACTCTGTATACATATTTATATATTATTCATACGGGATTAAAAATGAATGTGCTCTTTACCACAGTTGTACTGCATAGTGACAATACAAATTAACTTATTGTGTACTTACTTTTCACAAGGCAGTGATGTGAAATTTTGATGGCCTGAAAAAGTAAGTTGTGGGGGAGGCAATGCAGAACTGAATCCTTGTAGGTGCACTTTATATTGTCTGATTTATTAAAGTGCATTGAATTAATAAATGACATTCTCTGTATGGAATTGCACAGGTTTGAACTTGGTTCGGTGGTGAGCAGGAAGAGTTCGCTTTTAGTCTGGAGCATGTGAGGTGGTTAGCTCCATCCATGCCTTGTGGATTCCTTGTTTAGCATTTGTTCTTTGCAGGAAAGAATTAGGATGGATATTTAACAGCAGCTACTTGTGGGCAAAGCATTGAGAGAGATCTTGCACTGTTGGCTGGTGGTACCAATTCTAGATAAAACTGTCCAGTGTATTTCCGTGCTATGTGATGCTCGAGGGGTTCAGAGGGTGTTTGATGGGTGTGCTGTGCCTGCTTGCTCCTGGAGTCCCATCACTCTGTGCTCCCCATACGCTGCTCTGCCAGCAGTTATCAGGGACGTTATACCATCTATGGTACATCCAGTCACTGGCCATTGCAGCACACAAGAAGGACCAAATAAACAGGATATCTTTTAACTTTTTCCATAGCATCAATAAAACCAGAGTAAATAAGCCTGGAGGGCGAGTTGTACCATTTGTAACAAACGAGCATGGCGTCTTCTGTTCTTAGCAAGGGAACCAGCTGTAAGATGGTCAAATGAAACACTGGAAATACTGGAAGGGAGATGGTGCTGCTGGTGTAGATAGTCTTGCATCTCAGTGGATATGACAGTGGCAGGCCTTTATCTTTTAGACAAAGGGAAAAGTAGCTTCAATTCTTCATGGATCAAATCTCCTTCTCCTTTACCCAATATTTTTCCTACTTTGGCCAATGCATTTTGTCACCTCCCCAAGCAGAGTACTCAATAGACCACTTAACTCTGTTGGGTTAGAGACATGACCCAGGAGGGAGAAAAAGCAGAAGAAAAGAATGGGTCCAGAACCCAGCTGTGAATTCTAGTGACTTTATCAGTCTCACAAATGGGGAAGTTGTAATGGTTTTCCTAGATTTTTTCCCCGGCTTTTCAAATATTTCTAGATCTTTCTGAAACAATGAAAATCAGACTTTCTCTGGTCCTTCTTCATACTGAGACAGTTTTGAGAGTGCTTCCGGTTTTCAAAACTATTATATTCAAAATTTTTCAAGCATATTTGTGCTTCTGTATTGATTTTAGGACTGATTCTAAGAGGCACTAGGGACACCTTCAATCTCTTCATTGACTATTTCCTCATATCTTCCAGCTGAAATTTTTCTATAAAAACCCATTCCAATTTCTGTAACATCATCTATGCAGGTTTTTTTCCATTGCTATTACTATGAAATTTTCTACTGAAATTTGACTTTGTAATGATTAGCAGCTTACAGATTTAATTTCTTTTTCCTGATGAAGTTGCTGAGGAAAGTGTCTGTCTTTATCCCAGGAGAGAACTAGAAGATCAACCCACACTCCACCCCAAGATTTATGCATAAACATACATGTTGGAGGTCTTAGGGGGTGGCCATGCTTCTGGCAGTCTTCAACTTGTAAAAGCAAACAGCAGAAGGGAGCTTTCCATCCTTGAGAAAGAAAACATGCCCGTAGTCCTGGGGCATAGAGCTTAGGTAACTGTGGACTGTACATAACACTTCTTCCTTCTAGGTAGCAAGCAGTATGTTTTGGGGGATTCAGTCTTCAAGTGGTAGTTTTGATGTTACAGTAAAAATGGCAGGTTATTTGAGCAACACAGAGCACTAACGCTGGCTCAGGTGAATTCACTCTAGTGCTAGGGATGCTCATGCTGGTGTGCCAGCAACAGCGTGAGGTTAAAACCAGCAGTTATCCAAGCTCCCATCTCTGCTGGGAGGACCACAGTATCATTCCCACTCCAGTATGGGTAATATCAGACCTGTGCACAATAAGCATCTATTTGCTTATCTGTTAAATTCCCACCCAAAACTGAGGTGAGATGGTCCCAGCCCCTTCCCACATAGTGGGAAGCATAGTTCTCCTCCTCTGCTACACCAGCATCTGTTTTCTGCCTGCTAGGTAGTACCATGACAGCAAAGGAAAATGTGCTCTTCAAATGTGGAGTAGGGTATTGTTTTTCACTTATCCTGGCTTTATGTAGATGGTCTGGCACATTTATTTGTTCATTTATTTGAGCAAATTAAAGCAAACTAAGCACATTTGACCTCAGATGGTCCTGGTTTAAGTTAATTTGAGAGACAAAGCTCATAAAGTTCCAGTAAAACACATCAACAACTTCCCAGCATAGGTTGAAATGTGATTGCTGAAACACAACCTCCAAAACCAGATACAGCATGGAGAGTCAAAGTCACAATAATCTGAAAAATATGGGAGAGTATATTGATAGCCTTACTAAGAAGTGGTATCTTTCATTCATGCCTTTGTTTTACAGTTGGTTGCTGTTTCACCCACAAGAAGTGCATCTATCAGATTTTGTGCATTAACATTCCTTTTCTAATCTAGCTTGGATATTTTATTTTAAAGCTGGTGATAACCTCAGGCCCTGGTCCAGCAAACACTTATGTGCTTGCGTATCTTTACTCGCAGGAGTAATCTTACTAGAGTAAATGTTTGCAGGTTTGTGGCCTTGGTTATCTCAATACATTATTTCTTTCCATTAAAATGTAATCTGTGTGATTAAAATAAAACATACAATTCTTTACTCAGAAACCCACCCAAAGACAAAGTGTGTTTATTAGACTAAGGGTCTGCACATTGTCATCCTTGAATTGCACTTCAATAAAAAAAGATCATTAACAAATGTAAAAGAAGGCAGTCTCGTATAGGATTGCACTGTATTTACAAGAATTTAGTTCGGATCGCGGGCTGATGGATTTACAGCTGGGTCTGAGGAGGGAGATGAAATAGCCACACTTCTCTGGAAATTTTTTTTTAAATGCAGTTTCTTTATCTTGGCATCACGCGAGTAGCACAGATTTCTTATTCTTGCCGAAGGTGGGCAGCAATGTCCTCCATCCAACGGGAGGGATTTCTGCTGGGGGGCTCCGGTGCGTCAGGTTTTGTCAGGCTGCACAATGGGTGGGTGTGTGCAGGTGCTTGCGTACGTCAAATAACAACCTAACCAGGCTCTCATCTGTCACACAGGTCACAGGCCTTTCCAGTGCAGATACTGCCCGTACAGTGCCTCTCAGAAGGGAAATCTGAAGACCCATGTTCTCTGTGTCCATCGCATGCCTTTTGACAACAGCCAGTATCCCGACCGCAGGTTCAAGCGCTCCAGAGTTGACTCCGAAGCTTCTGGGAATTTGGAGGAACCTGCAGCTGTCAAAGCGGGGAGCTCAGCAGAGCTAACGGAGGAGGGCAGCAAGGCCCAGGAGTGACGCAGCTCGGCGGAGCCGTCTCCATACTGCAGTAGCCTTTTACACCCGGTTTAGATACGTGTTTGGGTGAGGATGGGCTAAACTGCCTTCCAAGTGAAAGAACGGCGTGCAAATTCCCAGAAATGTATGGGATGCTGAAAACATTCAAATATATGTATATGCACAGGTACACACACACGTGCCTACATATATGTATATTTGCACACACACAGAGATAGTCATGCACACATTGAATATATATCTACACACACATGCACACACAAAATACACACATTCCATATGTGTGTATGTGTGTTTAAATATATATATTACACATGCAAAATAAATTTCCAGCCCTTGAAAATGGCTGCTAAACTGTTACCTGGCAACAAGTACTTCCAAACAATATAGGTGGGGTAATAAAGTGATTTAAAAATGTTAGGAGGTCGTTAGTTATTTAAAAAGCAGGGCAATTTCAAACTTTAAAGGGGTCTTTGTCCAAAAATAATGCTCTTAACAGAAAAATGATACCGTCTAAACGATTTAGCGTTGCCTTGAAGATTGAGGGGCTGTGTTTTCATTGTTGAAAACACCTTTATAATATGACACCAGCTGCTGTCATTTGCCTAGCATAGTAATGAGATGTGTTGGTAGACTGCCATGGTGCCAGTCTGACTGGAGCTGTCATTGCAGAGAAAATCAATTCAAGTGGTGTTGCAACTGCAGTATAGGAGAAACCTTAGACGGCCCACAAGCTAGGGTCAGTACTGACCTATATTGAAAAGTATTGTGATATTACATTTTCTTTTTTTTTTTTTTTTTTAATATACAGCCAAAAGAATCAATGGTTAGAAAAAATCTGCAACCCAATGTGTGACTGCAGATTTGAAATGTAATTCCATTTTTTGTAATCATCTTGCAGTATTGAGGGAAATGCTTTTATTCTTTTTTTTTTTCTTGTTGATGAAGAAGTAAGTTGCTATAAAAGTAGAAGTACAATATATAGAAATATTGTTTAGTGAAACTAGTCAGCCTTATCTATAGAAGGTGCTGGTGAGAAACAGAATTTTATTACATAGAAGGTTGGTAATTTTTTTTTCTTCTTCTGTTCTTTTCTTATTCTCTTTCAAACTACCTTTAAATTGATTTTTCTTTCTTTTTTTTTTTTTTTTTTTACACTTGAATGAAGGATTCCCCAGTCATGGTTAATTTTCATGTGTTAGTTTTTGTAAGTGTTACAGACATAGTGCAGAAGTTTCTTCTGGAGCAAGCTCTTATAAAGTAGCTTGACCTAAAACATGAATCCAAACTTCCTGTTCTTTGTCTCTAATGAAGAAAAGTGTTTTAGCTGATCTTCCTTTGGTTTTGTAAAGCAAATGCCTTCTATATTTTTGCAGATTTTAGCTTTTTTACTGATTGGATGCTCCAAATTTAGCAAGGTCTTTGCCACATAGGAAGCTTTTGAGAGACTATAATGAACCATATTCTTAAAAAAAAAAACTCATAAGAAAAATATCTGAAGGTTTATTCTGAAATTCTCTGAATGGCATAAAATTTTAGCCTTCCAATGTACTTCCTTTAATAGAAGCAAAATTGGTGCTGTTTATTGTCATGGTAGAGAAGTATTAACTTCTTCTAAAACAAAATCATCCAGACTTAAAAAAAAAAAAGTATAAAAAAAAAACAAGCAAATATTTCTTTGCAGGCTGGGAGCACAGAGTAAAACCCCAGGGCCTTAAAACTTCAGCTCTGCCTAAAGCAGTTTACAAAAAATACTAAACTGCAATCAATGTAAATAAAATTCTTAGCGCTACCCTGAGACTGGAAAAAATATCTCAGGCTAATAAGGAATACGGTTTGCATATGCTGTCGGAAAGGATGTCATCCAACTGAAGTTTCAGTTTAAATGAGGTCACTGTGTAACTTGGACCCATCTGGCACAGAGCAAGCTGCTTTTCTTGTTTTTCTAGTATAGTTCTCACTGCCTTACTTAAATCGAGTTGATAAACTTAATGCAACTGTTTCTATGATCCTAGATAAAGGATTGAAATGTTATTGAAACTTTCTGACTGTAGTAAGCTTTAGGATTTTAACTGCACTACTGTGTTTGGTGACTGTGTCAGTCGCTTGCTTTTGTGTGTTTGCGCCGCCTTCAGTATCTTAGGAAAAAAAAAAAAAGAAAAAAAGAAAAAAAACCCAACTAAACCACCCCCCACATTCCATTTCTTGCACTTTTTGAGCTCTTTCAGTATTCTTTTGTGTCTTCTGAGCATTTTCAGATACGACAGGCAATAATTCTGTTTGTGACACTGGAAACATCTCTCGCTCCTTGTGATGTGTGTGTAGATTCCATTTGGTCGGGTGCTACTGTCCCTATCCTCCCCTCTGACATAGCCCTTTTTCCAGAACATTTGTAACTTGTAATACAAACAAGTGACAGCAGCAGTGATGCATTGTCAGTTTCTGAATATCATCATGCTTCTCATATCTAAACATGTCAAGTTTTTTCTCTGTAACTTCTGTAGTCTGTGATACTGGTCATAATACTGTCTACATTCCTACACAAAGAAAAATTTCTATCTTGGAGGAAATCTGAGATCAATAGAGTAGAGGATTTTGTTGCTATGCTTGTAACGATTAGAAAACTTTGTATTTAAAATTTATTCTTGGTCATTATTTATTATTATAATACATCAGTTGACAGAACTTTATTCTGGTATAGAAGTATTAAAAGTTGTTTTTTCAGCAATGACTGTTTTCTTTCTGCTGTTAGAATAAAAATGTCTTTGAAGCAGTACAGTTTTATCCAGTGTTTTACGCAATAAAACCTCTACCTCTGAAAAAAAGTTTTCCTACTTGCTTATGTTTATTAGGAACAGTTAAAACATTATTTTCTGCAGCCTTGTCAGATTTTAAGAAAAATTATTGTCAGTAAATTCACAGTTGTTAGGCAGTTACTGGAGTGTATTTTGCTGGGTGTGTGTGCTCAGTCCACTTATTAATCTGAACAAATCTATATACAGTATATACATATATATATTATATATATTGTGCTTAATTAAAAGACTGTGGAAATCTGTTTTAGCATGTAGTAATAATTGTTTTATATACTACTACTACTTATGTACTATAGAAAAAGTCTTGGGGTCTATCAAGCTTTGATTTGAAAGTGTTTGAAGTGTGTATCATACACTATGATGTATAAAGTCATGTTTTCACATTAAAAAAAATTGTTTGTATAGATCATATATTTGGCTTTAGAAAATTGTGAGGTTTATTTTTATGGTGCATGATAAGAAAGCTGCCCACACTTCAAAGGACATGCATGTGTGAGAGCACTCCCATTCTCCTGGATGAATCTTTTATTCTTCCTGTTTAAGGTTTTATTTGCTCATATGAAAGCAACTAAATTAAAGGATTTTTCACTTAGAAAAAGTAAAGATGATTAACATCAAAAAAGATGCACAAAATCTGGGAAACTATGGCAAGTGTGGGGAGGAGAGAGGAATGTGGCCTTGCATGAAAAAAAGCTGAGAAGGGAAATTTTAACATTGGATGAGGCCAGTTGTACTCAGAATAATAATAATGTTATGCTGTAGCATGAATTCTCCAGTAGAAAAAGGTACAAATATTGTCTGGAAGGGTTAAAAATTAAAGCATAGCATAATGGAAATTCACTTATTCAGTGGCTGAGAGTTGCAGCTAGGAGTTAATGGTGGAGTACATGTGAATCGGAGAGCTGGTGCCGGATTCACCAGTGTCAAATGTCACAGGGTCTCTTCATCTTCAGAGAATATAATCTGCAATTCATCAATTTTTAATCAAAATACAAGAAGTTAATGAGCAATTTTTGTTTTGTAAAGTTTAGGTCTTTCACACCCTCTCTTGGGCGGAACCTCTCTTCTTAGGCACAAAACTAGAGTGTAAAATGTTGCTTGAGGATGGATGAGCTCCAGGCTCTGCCTCACTGCAGGATCGTTGTCCTTTCAGGTAATCGCTGTGCCCTGGGGCTGGTGAAAAACAGCTGTGAGGGCAAGAGGGGGGATCTCCCAAAGGTTATCCTGCCTTCTGGTTTCAATAGATAATAAATGAAAATGTGAAAGCCCAATGAAGGAGCAATGGCGGTCTCATTGCACCTCCATGGAAATGCTTACAAACACGGTCTCCTTTATGGTCCTGGACATCCACTGGGAAGTGGCCATTGAGCGGTGCATATATCCTCTAGGAAATCCTAAAAACAATGACAAAGTGGCCTTGGACCACGAAGTGTGGCATGGCCAGCCAAGGCAGTCTGTGGGAAAGAAGGTCTGAAAGGGAAACGTGGTTGTCTCACCCAAGTCTGCTTGAGGAGATGTTTGTTACCTGACAGCTGGTCGGCAGTCTTCCTAATGCAGATGGTGGATGTCTTGATGAGAGTCTTCCCACCTAACATCAGAAGGCTGCTCTCAGCCCTAAGATAATGTTTCTTGTTGAAACTTTTATAAGGACTATAACCCCTCTTCTATTGTAATTTGGGAATTGAATATTCCCCCTATCTGTTTAACATCTGTATTGTAACAGTATATTATAAAAATCTCACCTTGTGTATTGTAAGCATGATCCCAGTGAAATTATTCTTAAGTATTGTGTTTTTCATTTCTGGATATCACCGCTTGGCATGATCCACCACAGTGGAAGTATATTTCCATGGGGAAGCCCGGGTAGGGGGAGGAGGGAAGGTAAAGCTGTGGCATAATGTCATATTAAAAATGTCACCCAGCTGAGCATTATAGAGGCTGTGAGAAGTTCTGCAGCTCCTCACCTGTTGGTATTGCTCAGAGTACTGTTTGGGGGCTTTTTGTTGTGGGTTTTTTTTTTTAACCGAAAGGATCTCAGTGAACAGGGAAATTGCAGGAAAAGAGGAAGAAGAAAATTTAAATGATCCCAGAGTGAACTGTTTTACTGTTAATACAGAAATACAGAGCAAGACACATTTAATGGGCTCTATTTTTTATTATACTATGCTGAATAATTAAGTTTGAGGCTAAGTGTCACATAGATTTATCTTTTAATTAAAAAAGCATGGTTCACGCATATTTGAGTGGTAGTCCAAATAAATGCAATATAGAAATTTATGTTTGTTTATCTAGGTGTTAATTACCTAGAGATTGTTCTGGATTACTTCTTTTTATAAAGTGTCATAGGCTCATGTCACAAGTAATAAAGCTTAACAGTGGAACCTTATCAATTTGCTAACTATAACAGTAGTGTGACCTGGAGGAAAGGCAAAAAAAAAAAACCAACCCAACTTTGGAAAACATTCTCTGCGTGCACCCCGTTCAACACATAAAAACCACGTGGTGAACAAAGCAATAATTTTTAAAATGTTCTCGTAAGTAAAAGTACAAATATATCTTCGGTGTTTTATAGCCTTTCATACATGTAATTATTTATATAACACACTGTTATTTATGCCCATGTACTACATGTTGTGTAAAGACAGACATGGTAAGCAACAAAATGTAGTTTACCTGGTGGGCAAGCTATTCATTTAATGTATGAAGTAACACTTACAAAGACTGAACACTATATTTAAAGCAAGATGTAGCAGATGTAATTTTCTTAATATTTTAAAGGTTTTACAGTGCTGCTAGCAACCAAGAGCACGGGAAAAGTAAACTGAAATCTAAAGATAAAGGATCATGCATTTCAGTGGTGCAAACAGAGGGAAAAATTGTGTACAGATGTAAATTGTTCATCAAATTCTCTGTCAGTCTGTTTTTTTCTTTGTTTATGACCAGAATTTATATTACTGCTCCACCGAGCCATGTGGAAGGATGCTGAGCACAGGCGGAGAAGGCGAACTTCACAGCACCTGCAAGCTGAGGGGCTCTCCACCGCTAGTGTAAATCAAATGCCATCCACCGTATCCCCCCAGGGAGGATCTG
The DNA here is from genome assembly GCF_000700745.2 of Antrostomus carolinensis. Classification (NCBI taxonomy): domain Eukaryota; kingdom Metazoa; phylum Chordata; class Aves; order Caprimulgiformes; family Caprimulgidae; genus Antrostomus; species Antrostomus carolinensis. The sequence goes on from NW_010305703.1 coordinate 26,786, forward strand.
CCCCCAGGATTTGAAAGACAGAGAGAGCTTTTCATTTTCTTTATAGGTGCAAACATCCCTCTCTTTGGGGTTAATTATTTAAGCTTTTTTTTGAGTTCTGATGATTTAAAATAATACCAGGTTTCTATGGCACTGCATTGTGCAGTGGGTGTATCTGAGACCCTCCACTTAGTGGTATCGCAAAGAAATCAATGAAAATTACTCTCTGTGCTCACAGTCATTAATTCTTACTTGATATACAGATTCTCAAAATATAAAGAAGGCTGGAAACAAGGGTTTCTTCTGTTTGTTACACTTCAATTACCTGTAAAGACATAGATATCAAAAGCTTTGTCTCATGGACAGACAGTAGTAATAGGTAAGTTATATCTCAATAGATGAGGTTGAAGGTAAATTTGATCTTTAATAAAAGCTGCTGAATATGGAATCCTTAGTGATAAATGAAATATTTTAAATTTTAAAGGACTGAAATTGATACATATGTTTTTATGTATCTAATAACTGTGTTTGTATATACACAAACACATACACACTGCAGTTTTTCTTTTAATAGGAACCTGATTTAACCCTCTAATTCCATACCTAATGTCTTGGTGTGTCTGATTTTCAACACCATAGAGTCAATAATGGTTATTCAGCATTTCTGAGCATCAGCTAGTTACTGAGAAGCATAAATATGGACTGAGGGGTTAAAAATCTGAGCCATGAGAGGTGGTGAATCACTGTAGCTCCTGAAATTCCAGCTGCATAAAGTTGAAATAATTTGATGGTGAATCAGGCCTATTATTAATGAAGCTAGAGAAAAAACAAACAAACAAACAATACAAAACATGAAACTTGTCCTTAAAAGAGAGAATTTGTGGAAAAAACGTGTCCTTAAGTTTTGTGAGACATCGCAACACAGGATTTGTGATTTCTGTTTAGGTTGTGCCACTGTGTTTCCTTATTATTTTTTAGATTTTATTCTTGGGGGATTGTTTTCTCAATTGTTTTCTGTTTGAAAGAAGTTGATGCATGAATGAGTGAAACACAAGGAGTAATAAAGAAAAATGGAGCTATTAATCCCAACAGAGAAAATCTCTCTTTTGTTAAAAATCTCTCACACAGTGTCTGTGACTGTGGTACATCTGTCTTCACTAGACAATTACTGCTCCCGATTTGTGCTAGTTCTTACCGTGCTGCCAGGGGAAGCCAATACCCAGCGCAATGGGAACAGCCTTTGGTAAGGGTCTGCTCCTGGGGAAGACAACTGGCAGTTTTCTATGAAGAAGTCTGCTGTGAAAAATTTAGGTATCTCCAAAGCTACTTATGATCAATCAGCATGTGCATTGCTTTTGCCAAAACTGTGTGTATTTTCCCCGTGGAACAAAGTATTTGTAGCTGCATGCCAATTGTCAGTTGTGTGTCCTCTCTCAAACCTTACTGGTGGTACTGGTATCACCAAACCCAGCTTGCCTCTGTACTAAGGAAAAGGTTCATTTTCAATTAGCTTTGAAAAACTGGAAGGCTTGTTCATTTTTTCCAAAGCCATTGATCCACCTCATCCTTACACTGAGCTAGAGCCTCCAAACACTATTGATTTATGGGAGAAACACCTTGTCCTTGGTATTATAAATGTTAATTCTTTAACACCTGCTCCTTCCATGGGTGTTAATGGCAAAATGCTTCTGATGTTCAGAAGGAGCAGAGTCTCTGTCTGAGTGTCCTGTTGGTGCTGGGTGGTATTTGCTTCAGTGGAAACGCTGTCACCTTCCCATAGCCTCATGGCCATATTCATCTTCAGTTCACTGCAGGGAGTTCAGTAATCTCCACCTGAGCAAGAGTGAGTTGAGCAGCCTCATGCATTTGCAATGAAATCATAAATGTTTAAACTAATGCAAAAAGTGCCTGATCCTGTCAATATTCCTGTTTGACAGATGCAGGAGGGGAAGTTAGAGAGGCTGCCCTATGCTTTGGGCTCCTTTTGGAAAAGATGACACCCAAAGGTGTGCTTTGCCCAGGTAAAACTGCTAACCTCCTGTGTGGGTAGGGACTGAGAGGCACTGATTTACTGTCCATTACTGTCCAGTCCCACCCCCTGTGCTGTAACACAGCGCTTGGCATCCACGATGTGACAGCAATTGCCCGAACACAGCTAGTGTAAGGAAATGTGATATTGTTCACTTAAACCAAATTGGAGAACAGTGTCTCCACGGAAAACCAAGCCCTCATTTCTTCCCGTTAAGACCATTGCTAATCTCCAGCTAACATCAAAAGCACTAAGGCTGGGGGGCAGTGGTTCTTACTCCAGTGAGAATGGAAAAGTGAGCTAATGTGGGACTGTATTTGTCTCAGAGATGAAAATTAGACCTCATTAAGTCTTTATTTTCAACTAACACTGAAAATACTGTTTTCCTCCAATGCTTCAGAAACTTTTATTTCAAAGAAGTACTGCACTAAATAAGGGAAAACAGAGTAAATGCTACACACAGTCATATGCTTTAGTCCTGCACGCTGAGCACCTCCTCACCCCCCAGCACTGTCCCAGACCAGGAAGGAGTCAGCCAGCTTTTGTCTGCAGCCAACGAGGACATGCGGTTTCCATTTTATCAGGCAAAAATTATGGAGAATACAGCACATATTATTCTAAAAACTGTTTTTTCCTATTTAGTCAAATAATTCTTTCCAAACCACACAGGTGGAAATATGATATGAAGAACTGATGAATCACTCAATTACCAAAGACCTGGCACCACTTTCAGACAAAACTTCAGGTCAAAGAAGAGACATGTTTTCCTAAGAAGACGGCAAACTACCAGGTTTGGAGAGGGGGATTCAGGATAGGGCTTCTGCAGGTGAGGTGGGGTTTCAAGCTGGCCTAGTTGGGACTGCTCATGGATCCCTGCTTGTCCCCTGCCCTGAGCAAGGGTG
>NW_010305703.1:29726-35330 GCF_000700745.2 Antrostomus carolinensis
GCCCCAGGGAGAGCTTGAGCCTCCAACAGCAAACCCAGACCCACGCATGTAGGGCAGGTCCTGATACCGAGTTGTGTCCCAGGAGAGAGGCAGAAAGACAAGAAAAAAAAAAAAGGAAGAAAGAAGAGAAAAGGAGCCATCGAGATCATCTTTCCCTCCCTTCCTGTAGTGATGTAATCTTTAATTTTCCCAAATGAGGACAAATAGTCACAGTGCCTGTCTAAGTATTTGAATTTACCACCATGTTTCCTGTGTGCATTAAAAAAAAGCAACAAATCCAACAAATCCAACCCACAGTAAATTCAAATACTGAATTGTAATGTTTGCTTGGTTGCTATTTCTTAGTAGCAACCAATGTGTTAATCACTAGTATATAATTAGATGTCATTTTGGAGCAATTCAAAATCAAACAAAATCTCAACATGCTCTGAACATGTTGTGAAAGTTTACATTACAATTAATTTATGATTACCCAAATGTGCATCCAGTGATCTTACGTCTTCCTTTTTACATTACAAAGAAAAAAGACAACTTCTGTTTCCACACACCTTAATGCCAGAAGGCCCCCAGAGAAAAGGCTCTACTTTAAATAAATGTATTATTTAAATTCTGTTTAAATAGCTGAGCATGAGATGAAGAAATGAGATGAATTTGATGAACAAGCCCCTTTGTATCCTTGGACTTGTCTCTCTTATTTTCCTTGGTTTTGTGGGTTTTGTTTGTTTGGGTTTTTTTCTGTAAACATTTGGTTTTTCTTTGCTGTCTCTTCAGCAGATAGAAAATTAAAGGAATCCAGTATCATTTCATTTCACACCAATTCACTAGAGCCATGAGTTAATTTCAGCACATTTTCCTGAAGGTGAAAAGAAGTGCACATCCTTTTGTCCCAACAGCCAGCCAGTGCCACGAACTGCTGAGTGTTCCCAGCCCTATCAAAATCAAAGGAACAAGGATGGCTAGAGAGTTGTGGGAAATACTGGATCCATTAGTGTATACAGCCAATATGCTGAATTATGGCCATGTAATAAACATACAGGCTGTTGTATCAGGACACAGATAGAGAAATCACAGCAAGTAAAGTTTTAAAAGCACTGACACTCCCATCCTTTGTTGAAAACAGAGATAATGTACATAAAAAGGTCAACAAATGGCTACACTTTACTCCTCTGCATCTAGAACAGAGAAAACCTTGCTACTTCTGTTATAACAAGCTGCCAGCTGATGTCTAGTCTTGCTCTTTATATATGTGTCCTCTATATGCAAACACAGAACAGGGAGGAAGATTATTTTGGGTGTGAAGCAAGAAAGTTGTTTTATGCTTTAATTGCCCATAATGAGCATGGCAAATGCTGAAAGATGCAAGGAAAAGTCTTGTCCAATAATACAGTTCTTTATTACCTTAGGATCCCATCTTCCTAACTATTTCGAGGATGTTGTTAGCAGAGGAAGGCATATTTTTATTTAACATCTTTATTAATGAGCTAAAGAAAGAAAGAAGTAAACACACTAATTACATTTGCAAATGACAGTACATTAGTAGCTCTCGCAAACATCACCAAGGACAGAAATAACAGAGGCAAAAACGGGCAAGAATAAAAAAAAATAACCTGAAGAAACGCAAATTCAGGTCTGAAGGAAAAAATACTCCATGTTTAGACAAGCAATAGTGGAAAGAAACAGGGAAGCAGCAAAGGTGAGGGAGGCCAGGGGGTGGGAAGGGGGGGGTGTTTTGGGCCAGATCTGCCCACCCTCTAGCAGAAAGCAAGGAAAATGACATTTTTTTCCTTTTTTTCTTTTTTTCTTTTTTTCTTTTTTTCTTTTTTTCTTTTTTTCTTTTTTTCTTTTTTTCTTTTTTTCTTTTTTTCTTAAGAGGAAAACCTGGAGCCCACACCTGACATTCATAAGGGGATGAAGAGCAGCAATCGAGGCCTTGGCCACTAGCCCATGGCCAGGTGTTTTCAATGGGCCAGCCACGGCCCAGGGCTATAAGGGGAGGCCCAGCCCCACCCTGCCTGGCTGCTGGGCTGAGGGGGTCTGTGGGCCTGAGGAGAGCAGGGGGGCTGCTGCTCCTGCCCCTGCCCGGTGTGTCCTGCACTGCAGAGGGGACGCTGCTGTGGTAGGTGCTTTGTTGGTAACACTGGTAAGTGCCTAACCACCAAAAATTAAGAGGGGAGTGAGCTGTGTGGGGATGGGCTGAAAGAGTCCAAGAGCAATGCAATAAAACTGGGTAAAGGCAAACTTCCCAAGTGCAGTTCCAAACGCTTTAATAAGCTCCCAGGAGAACTAGTAGATGTGCAGTGACTCCAGTGACTTAAAATTAGACTGAATACAACAGGGAGTAGTGTGCCTGTGCCTGAAATCAGAGGGGTGGAACCCCCCGGTGCTGTGGGGTCTGAGCTCCCTCCTGCTGACTGCTGCTGCCTGGTGTGGGGTGAGCTGTGGGGTCAGGGGGTCCTCACTCACCTGCCTGCTTGGTTTGAGGCAAACAGGTTCCCTGATTTAGCTGTACAGCTGCTGGTTATTGCTGCTTAATTTCACAAAAGTTACAAACTACCATTAGTTAAGAGCCAGCTAATGAGTTATAATGCAGGAGGCAACTGCAGATGCTTATGTCCCAGTGAAGCACAGTGTTATGTGTCATCCTCACCCTGTTACTCTACTGTTAAAAAACAAAAACGAAAAACAAAATGAAAAAATAAACCAACTTTCTCCCCCAGCCCCCTGGAGCGTGAATAACCTGGTACAGCTCCTTCCTCAGAAACACTCCTCGAGACTTTCAGATCTCAGCCAGCCTGCTTTAACTTGTGGTATGTGGATGTTGTGTGAAGTTTTAGCAGCTGTGAGAGGGAGCAGACTCGCTGTCCTGAAGTACTCCCTTCTACCTCAGACTGGGGACAGCCTGTGCCACACTAAACTGTGCTGCTTTGACAGGTTGTGATGGAGCCGCGTGCATCCGCTCTCCAGTTGCTCGGCTGCGAAGGCAACAAGGACCGTGCACCTCGATGGCACTGCGTGAGTGATGACAATAACAGTTCAAGCTAATGCCAATCACGGTGGTGACTTTTGCTATAGTGTTACTTGTGCAGTGGCAATTGAATTGAAACTGCCACATCAGTTTGCATTAGGCCACTTAGCAGCTGATGTGGTTTCTCACTAGCACAGCAAAGGGGAGGGAGGGTGGCTCTGGTGAAGCCTCTGAGAAGTCAGGATTCTCACTGGGACTGGGAGCACAGCTACACTCTGCTACTAAAGTTGTACACTGGCTGTTTGGAAAACAATTGCCTTTGAAATTTCAAACTTAAAATTTATTTTTTTCCCTCTAAAAAATTTGTAAGGTGGTAGCCTGTGAGTGTTCAGCTGCAGAGCACCTGGGGTCCCCAGCACACCCGGGGCTGTGCCCCATGTCATGAGGGGAAGTGGTAATGGATGTGGTCAGGGCTGTTGTGCTCTTCCTACGTGGAGATGGGGGGCAGAGAGCTGCCATGAGATGGATGTTTGTCCTCAGTCCTGTGTCCTATCTGCAGTGTGTGTGGATGAGGTACTTTTTTGCACAGCTCAGGGTGCTGCTTTCGGGTCAGAGCCTGGCTTGGGGCTGGTGGTGGCAGTGGCCATGGCCATGCTCATGCCTGTGTGTGCCCTCACCTTGGCGCAGCAGCATCGATATCTCATTACCTATGGCCCCACTTTGTCAGAGCCTCACACTTTGTGGGGTTTAATGTAATACCCCCACTCTTAAATTGCAATATCTGAAACATTGATGTGAGCAGCTTAAATCCTTTTTTTTTTTTTCTAGTGAGGTGAATTAGCTAAGCGGATTTATTTTTTCCAGTGGTAGAATTGTTCTAATGCTTCTTTTGACCAGCTTTGACTTAAAAAAGACTTCATCTTTAAAAATCCAATTTTACAAACAGTTAGTCTTTAGTGCGGACTGTTGCTTTTTAGTAATTTTGGGGAAAAAATTAATGGCTGGTATATTTAATTTTCAGACACAGCTACTGTGTTTAAAGTGTCTTTTTTATAATTTTATTGTCAACAATATAGGTTGAATGCTGCAGAGATATTGCTCTTGCAGGCTTGCAAGATTAAAATCATGGTATTTCTGAAGGGGCTGTTAATGTGTCTGCGGAGCTATCTGCTACTACATAGCTCTGAACTAATTTAATGAATATATACTTTAAATATCAGTACAACAGCTTGTTTTCCAACAGACAGAAAGCTACAAATCTGATGTTAGTATTCTTACTGACCTCTAAAGAGGAGCTGAGCATGCTCAGCTTTCCTTTTACTTCTTCCTTTAAATATGGCTAAAGAGCAAAGGCTTTGAATCTATGTAGTGTAACTTGAAACTAATGGGTAATTAATGTACAGTCAGATCTGCAGTAGCTCCAGGGTACGGGTACCTAGATTTTGCCTCTCTTCCCAGGACCTACTTTCTTTGAATCCTTTTATATCTGTATCTCTCACTTAGGTGGATTAGTGTGTGTTTAAGCTGTGAATAATGGTTGAATTCATTCCTGCATGGGCAATCCTTTAAAGTAGATCATTATTCTATATGGAATAAATAGTGTTATCCAGTTGATATGCTTTAAGGCTAATGGACCAAAGTGTACCATCTATGAAGCCAGATAACAAGATGTTTCTCCGCTGGTTTCTTCTGATATATTAATTAATGAAAACCAAGATTCCTCTCTGAGGGAAATATGCTTCTGCAATTCCTATCTGATTTCAGGAGTTTTCTTCTAAGTATTACTCCTTAACACTTGTTAATGTGTCTAGGGCAATGAGTTTCCTGGTGATATGGGTCATGGAGTGCTGTTGCACTGGGTAATGAGTGTGAAAGGCAGCCCCTCGAAGCCATGAATGGGGAGCAGTCCAGCCCGCAGGCAGGGGTCCAATGCTCCCCAACTCCCCTGGCTCTGACCTGCCTGGTGCTCTGTGCTGAAGATCTGTTTGCTGTGTATTTGTTATGGCAGTGCCCTAAATCTGTTGTCTGTGCAGGGAAAGCTAAGTGTTACCTCATCAAGTGTGGATGGAGATCTGAGTAGGAGGAGGGAGCTGAGGACAGGAGGTGGAAGGCAGAGCAAGGTGTTCCTGGGCAGGTGAGCCCCTTCCTCAGGTGTGCACCGGGAACAGGTCCCCATGGCTGTGAGAGGGGACCTTCCAGCTCCAGCAGGTGTGCAGCCCAGGGCTTTACACTTCTGAATCCCAGAACCTGATTCTCTCTGGTCTTCACTTATATCATGGTTTATGGTCATGCCGGTTCCAAACATGAGACACTTGTAAACCTGGTGTAAGAAGCATGAGATTTAGTGAAAAGACAAACAGTAACTTTCTTCTATTTTTTTGACCTTTTAGGATACATTAGCTGCAAGCTAAAGCTTCCCAGCAACTGGGTCACTACCTCTTCAAAATAAAAGCAGATCTTAGACTTGGGTTTTGAATAGATCAAGGCTGCAGGTTCAACTGAACCCTAAGGTGTGGTGCAATTTATTTAAAGACTGAGCGAAAAGCCATTCGTGGCTTATAAGAGCTCTTACAAGAGTATACTCTGCATTCTCCAGAATAAACAGCTGCCAGAGTATGTCACAACACACAACTGCACAG
>NW_010305703.1:35364-47929 GCF_000700745.2 Antrostomus carolinensis
TCCAAGGAGTTTTCTGGCCTACCTTTCTGTGGCAAGCTGCTGCTCCTTTGAAGACCACCTCATTTTCAGATGGTCTTCTAACCTGGGGCACGCTCTAGCAGAAACGCCTGTAATGTTCTTTGGTGTTGGCACTGCCCTCTAGCATTCTGCTTTGTGTTGAGAGTTATTCCCTTTGGAGTCCAAGTACTGAGGGTTATTACATCTTTAAAGGCCTGCGGAGTTTGAGGAAAAGTAATTGGTTTGTTGCTTCAAACCTTTTGGTGGAATCATGTGAGGAAAAAAGCTTTCAACTTAATTTTCTATGTTTGGAGCTGTCGGCATGAATTCACCCTGTGCCATATACCCACAGGTGTGTGCAACTGAGTATTACTACAGTATATCTAGCTGGGATAGCCAGTAGGACTCTTTGCTAGACTCAAGACTTTTCCACTCTCCAGAATGATGTTTCATACAATACATGGCAAGTCTATTTTTCACCTTTACTTTGAAGTTCTTGAATTGTGGTTTTATGTTACTGTAAATGCTAATTAATGCTGTATGTTAACTATGCATAGTGCTTTCCAAGAACAAAAGGAACCAAATCACAAATCATATCTTATTTGCCTGTTCTGACTTTGTGTATTTCCTTGTTTATTAAGTTACAAAAACCTGCTCATTTCATGCCACAAAATTTCCAGGTTCATCAGCTGTAGTTTTGGGAGCCACTGAGACACCTTAAAGTTTTTCCTCTACCTCTAAGGTCAAATGTGTTGTTTTAGTAGATGAAAGCCCGAGGCCCTGGTAAGGAAGGCCAAGGGGTTTTCCAATGGTTTTACACAGGCTGTCTGTTGCAATCAAATTCCACCATTCTCTGAAGTCTTCTGTCTCACACACCAAGCAAAGCAGGTGCTTGACAGTGACAGGACAGATGGGGTGAATGTCACTGCAGTGTGGCTTTTTGACAAGTCATTGCAGAGGACTTCATGGGGACAAACTTGCATGGCGACAATATTCAAAATAACTAGTAGGTGAATAGGGTGTGTTATTTGGTCCTTTTTTCCAAAGTTTTATCACTCCAGGATAAAGCTTTAAAGTATGATGCTGGAACCAACAGTCTTAATAGTCTCATTCTAATTCACTCTACTCTTTGGCTGAGCCAGATGGACTTTGACCTCTTTCCTTGGCTTGACAGTCAGAAGGACCTGATTTGTTCTGTGTTGGGCTTTTAATGGGCATCTTGTATCTTCCTTGGTGGGCAGGAGGAAAACCATGGTGCGTGCCTCAGTCCTACATTGTCCATAAGCACCATCTGGGAACAGTGGAGAAGAGCTGGACCACCAAACACTTGTAAAAGCTGCTGCTTAGTCAAAGCAGGGAAAAGCTAAAATCTGCTTTAAATGCCCTTTGTAGTTCTGAAATATCATTTCTCTTGTCTAAGCATTTTCTCAACTGCTCCAGCCCTTTCCTTCTCATGTTTCCCTTCTCACTAACGTGAATTTCACAGGATAGTTTTATCTGATCTATGGATCATATTAATTTTTCCAGGTTTTTGTGCTAAGTGACTTTGCAACTCTGGTCTTTGAGTAACTTACTTGGAAGGGTAGAATTGTATGGATCTCCCAAACCCATCACTCTTATAGGAATTTAACATTAAATTAATTTAGCTCATGGTTTAATCCAGTGAATTATGTCTGCTAAAACCTCTGCTTACAAGCCTAGGTAGGAGAAATCAAGCAAATCCGGGTTAAATATGCCCCTTGTTCTGACAGAGCCTCTCCGAACCTTCACTAAATCATCAAAGGAAAGCTTACTCCTTTGGGGTCTAAACCAGCCTGTTTTTCCAGCGAGTCTTATTGATTGAAGCTGGAGCAGGACTGAGCACTACAGCTGCAGAGCTGATCTTTGCATTTGATGATATTGACAAAAATTTTTAATAAATCAAAGACAATGTAGATACTTTGGTAAAACATGATTGGCCTATTTCCAGATACTTTCCTAGGTTTCATTGCAGGTGATTCTTCAAGAAATGGTGATTTCAAGTTATCCTTCAATGTTCTTCAGCTGTTGAATCTAATGATCTTTGTAAAAAGTGACAAATATGTAAGGGTCTGGATCTCTTACTACATAAGAAATCACTGATCCATTAGTTCAGTTATTGGAACTGGAAGTAACATGCAACTTTCTGCTTCTGACTTCCATTAAATATGGCCAAATTGTATTAGATCATCATCTATAATGAGGACAATTTTTCCTAATCTTTGTTGAAATAGGTTCAATCTGGTTTACAAATGAACACAGTTCTTTTTTTTTTTTTTTTCCCTATAGGCTGCAAGCTTTCCACTGTCCAGCAATACATGAATCAATTCAATAGTAAGCTAATGTATTGCACATGCTTCATATTTAGGTAGTTTTAGCCTTAAATGATTATCTCCAGACTTTCTGTTCTTCCCTGTGCATAGCATGTGTGTGGTATAAGCATTTGTGTGCTAACGCAGCCATTAGAACTTTTTGATGTCCTTGTGGACCTGTGCAGTAAGGTCCCTGGGACCTGAAGACTGCTTAATGCACCCACATTTAGGCTAATTATCAGTGCTCAAGAGAAGCTACCCAGTAACTGTGGCTTTTGTTACACCCTGGCAACTGAGTAAGCCCCTGGCATGTGTGTTATCAGATTACAAAACTCTCCTTAACAGTAGCATTTTTCCTACAGTAGATATTCTTTCTCATACCTAAATATGCTCATACAGACCACTTGTCAGGTCAATCTGAATACTGAATCCTTTCAGCAGTGACATAGATCTCTTCTGATACCACTCTTCAATCGGTTTTAATTACTACTCAGAGTCTAATTTCAAGGTCTCTTTAGGTGTTGGTATTAGCTAATATTTCTGTAAGTAAGGCAAAAGACAATGCTGTCAGTCTTGTTCGACTTTCAAGTTAGTATCTTTCTTTTCCCTGCAGAATGCAGTAGGGCTAAAACCTTCTTGTTTAGCTTGGGGCAAAACACACCCTGCAAAGGCTGAGAAATAATCTAATTTTTTCAATGAAAGTCAGTGCCAGTCAAAGACGCTCTTACATACTTACACTTAGAGTACATCAAAAATGTACAAAGATTAGTAACCCCAGTTTATCATGTACAAGATTATGAAAGAAAACCAAATTAAGAGAGGATATTCACAAAGTCTTCTAAAAATGAAGGAACAGCAAATGCTGCTTCATTTTAATGTTCTTGAGTCACTGAAAATGAAGAAATTATTGTCACTTTCATTGGATGAGTTTCTTAGTTTTTAACACATTAATATTTATGCTGCTCAATTGTCTATGTTATAAATAGCTCTTCAGAAATCTGTGTGGGTCTCTTTTTAGTTTAGATATTTAAAACATAAGTAGCCTGAAAGTAGCTAAATACCAGTGCTACATGCAACTTCATCAAAAGACAGAAAGAAGGTGCTCAAGCACTGGATCTCCTCTTCCTCCCAGGAAAGAGTTAACACAAAGAAATAAAATCAGATATGTGTAGCCTCCAGACGTCCATTAAAGTGCAGAATGCTGTTTTCTATCACAGATTATATGCCAGATGTTCAAACTATCTCTAATCATTGCAGATGTAATGGAGTAGAATGTTGCAGTTTGTGAGTTTACTGGCATTAATTCTGTATACTGCACAAGGGAAAAGATTTTAAATATATAATTATATCTCATTAATACTCAGGTTTTATTTCCTTTCAATGGAACAGGACTTATTAAAGCAACCATTTACCGCATGTTTTCTTTTAGTATTTGGCCCCAGCATAATCCTGTGTGCATTGTACGTGTAAATATGTACTAACCTGAGTATATAGAAATATACACTACTGTATGTAATTCCACTGGTATAAACCCCCACTTTTTATATGCATGAGATGTTTTTATAATGTAAATTGACAAGGAGAAAAATCTTACTTATACAGTACTGTTCTAACCACATGCTATCTTACTTTTTATGGAGAACTGTAAAAAATGTATCTGTTAATGATATTTATTCAGTTATGCTAGAAGAAAATTGTGCAGATATGTGAAATTTTCATGCCCTCTGACTGCTCCAGGCTTGAACCAGTACCAAAGGCAGATATTACAGTGGTGAGAGCAGCTCGCTGAGGATTTTTCTTTGGTATTAGTCAGCGTGCTGAATGCAGGAGGCCTGTCTCCTCCCTTGCCCCCAAATGAACACTGTGTGAAGGAACTCTCCTGCTTTTTCACACTTCCTTTCTTCTCTCCTCCTTTGCATCCTTTGGGGCTCAGCTCCCATCAGATTGTGCCCACACAGCATTTGCTTTGTCCTCAGTCCTCTGCTGGGGCTTCTTACCCAGTGCAGAACTCAATCACATCTGAGAGCCTCTTTATCCTTTATCTATTGAAATCACTCCAAAACTGTTCATCATCCTCCAAGGGCTGTGGACTTTGCTGTCCTCTGAAAGACAGCGACAAAGCTGTAAGGATGAACTTCGTGGGGAAGTTCCCACATCTGCTTTCAGGTACAGAATCTCAATTACGATTTACCCAGGAACCATCCTTCATTCAGATGATAATTTTTCTCTTTAGCTTTAACAAGTAGCCTCAACCTGTGTAAAGCCTACCCCTTGTACCAAATGGAAGTCCTTTCTGGGAGCTGTTGTCATCATATCAAGCAGTTCCACAAACACTGACTTTCCTTTCCCAGTGCCACAGAGAGCAGCAGTCATCCTAATGGGGTTTTCTTGCTGGAGACCAGGCTGAGATTAGGAGTGAGTTTCCTGGGACCCTGCTGAGGGCTGGTGCACAGGGTGGGACACCCATGTGCTGGGGTTGTGGCACCTGCTCCCTCCTACTGCTGCTGTGCAGCCCCTGTCTTGCTGAAACATGAAAAATGGTTTGACTGCACCAAGGTGGTGGCTAAATTGACTTGCTTGGACTCTTTCTCCACGCAGAGATATTCTTCACAAGAACTGAGATGCAAGGTTTAGTTGGGAAACTTAGAAACGGTTGCAAAATACCTTGTACCTGGCTGTGCTGGGGAGGGTCAGCCTCGTGACACAGTACTTTGAGTAAAATAGGGATGGTTTCAGTGCTCTCTGTACCCTGGACATGTGCACGGGGTTCAAGCAACTCATTCATCTAATTAGTTTGCCTTTCAAATATCAGATAACCATAGTAATTTCTCAGCTATTTCCTTGAGAAGTAAGCAACTGTCGCAGTGTGATTTAGGCTCTGGAGTCAGTTGAGTGCTGCATGGCTGCAGAGGTTCGGTTTTGTGGAGCTTGCTGCTGGGTGATGGCCTCTTGTGCAAGTGTGCCATATTATGCTGGTTGCCTTGACTTTGAAAGAAATGTCTTATTCCCAATAATGTGGTATCAGGGAAAGGGTATTGGACAAAGCTCAATTAGAGACATGGATATTTATGCAGGCAGTACAGTTTTGCTGTCAGTATTTTAGTATGATTTGTGTGCGATGTGCTTGATTAAGAAGAAAAACTGGCAGTTTGTTTTACACAGTTGCATATATGTATTCTTTTTAAACATAAGCAAGCATCCAGCTGCACACAAACTGAATAAGGTTTGGAAAGCTGCTGTGCTTCCCCCTGAACACACTTCATCTTGAATGAGGACCTTCTCAAGCACTTGGTAATTTAGATTGTATTAAATGTGTGTGTATATATATAGACTACATAAAAGGAGTAACAGTACACAAATCCCAGTATAAAAATTAAGATTCTCCAAGATTATTTATATCCATATTTCATTTTGTATATTCTGAGATGCATTCATGCAATGCTTTTACACTAAAGCCTTTTTTTGTATTTTCATGCTATGTGCATCATAGCCTATGCTGTAGCTAATAAAGTAATTAGCAGATGAAATGCTATCAGATCCTATCCACTGAATTCAATAAGGAGTTAAATAGTTAAAAGGTAGAAAATGTGACAACTTGAGCTCTGTTCCATATGGTCCAGAGATGCAAAGCATCAGCTGAAATGTCTTTTTAGTGGTGCACAACAAAGATTAAGTCACCCAGGTAATTTGCACCAAGAGTCAACAACACTATGTCAAAAAAAAAAAGCCAACAAAAACCACCAACACAAAACCAACCTGGCTAGCTATCTCAAGAGCAAGGAGGTTAGAGATGTTCTCTTGGTGAAGACCTGCAAAGTGTGATAAGAAGAGAGAGCAATTTTAAAATCAATGCAATATTTACTGGAATACTGAAAATCATTCCTACTTTATTTAAAGGGATGTTTCATGGGTATCCATAAATAAAGGATTCCTTCCTTACATGCCAGCCTTTCAGAAACAAGGCAAAGATGCGAGACAGCAAAAAAAGGTCTGACCATATCAGCACTCAGTATGATAGACTGCCCCTCCAAATGACACTTTCATTATCAGTAAATTTATGTTCCTATTTCAGTCTGTAATAATGACCATTCACAGCAAAAGCATGGTGGCTGTTAATGGACAGGAGTGTGGATAAAAATTCATTAATTAATGTGGAATTGAAGCATTTCCTCCACACACTTTGAGCAGCCAAGTATTTCACAGCAGATCTTGGCACCCGAGTGCAGGTATAATAATTATACACAATTTTCAGTGATTAAAAGGTTGTAAAGTAATTTTAGATACATCTCAAAATTATTTATCTTATAAATGAGGATAGAGTGAATACGAGCTGAATCATAAGTACCACTGTTCAGAGCTGAGACAAAGAGCTTGCAGGGGGAGATTCCCACTCTTCAGCAGTGATGTCTCAGCTGTACTTCCATGGTGGTTACCTACTCTTAATTTTCTGTCTTTCATCTTCTGAAAAGGCAGGTGACTCCGAATAGTATGATTTGCAAGTAACTGTAACATCTTTTATGTACCAGTAATTTAGGCAATGATATTCTGGTTCTAATAGTATGGTGCCCACTTTGATAACCAGCAAATTAGTATCTGCTGTTGTGGTGAGGATGGCAATCCTACACATTACTTTGTCATTCATCCCATCAGATTGCATTTTACTCTACTGTGGATTAATTTCCAGCTCCTGTCTCTTACCTTGTCACCTAAAAAAAATTGCCACTCTGAACCAGATGGGAAGCCCGGTTGTCTGCCATTTTCTGGGACCACTGCCTTCAACATAACTGCAGGTTAACCTGTCCAGACAGTGGGTTTCCCCTTTGTTGTGTCACCATGACTTAGGCAGTGAGATGCCAGCGCAGATGCCAATGAGTGATATAAATGTGTATTTGGAAATAGTCCTGGGGGTTTTGTTATGGAACATTTATCTTTGTTCTGGATGGTGTGGGCTCCAAAATTGTTCTTTAATCCTTAGAGATAGACTGTGAAAATAGGTCTTTCACTTTTCCCTGGGCTCTGATCTAAATTATTTCAGCATGGCACCAAGGGCTATATTCATCAAGACATCCAAGGCATAATTGTTTCATTTCAGTGTTAAAGTCTAGGAATTTATGAAAAGACTGAATGAACCCCAGTGGCAACCTGAAAGGAGGTGACAGTAAAAACTTATTTAGGGGTTGGAAACGTCCTCTCTGCATCTGATAGTTCTGAAGATTCAGGAACAGACTGGATGTCCAGTCTGCTTTCTTGTGTATTTTCACTTTGCTTTCAGGTGGGAGAGGGAAACCAAATGATCCAGTAATGAACTCAAGAAGCAAACAGACACTGTTAAGGTAGAAGGAGAATAGCCTTCCATTTGGGATCAACTATAAAAATAGCTAGTTCTAAAACATATTTTCCAACACAGGAACATGCAGACCCCTTGTGTATTAAATACAAACGAAACTGTTACTGTCAACTATTCTACTTGTGTCTGATAAAACCAGTTAGCCTTGCCCTTTTTAGATTAAGCATGATTATACAAGTAAAATCCAGCAAAGTATGATATGGATCAAAATGTAACAAGATACTAGGTGTGTTACACTCTAATGTTTTCCACTGAGTGGAAATATGTTTTTTGGAAATTTCTCTTGGTGTGACTGCACTAGTAGTAGTATGACAGTGGTGGGGGCCATAGAGCTGTTATTCACTCCGTGAACTAGAGCACTTATTTCTACCACCTTAGTAGGGTCAGCTCACTTCTGAGCCAAGCCAGCTAGCAGTTGGATGTGTTAAAAATATAAAATGAGACTTAGGAAAAGGAAGAAAACAAATCTAAAATGCATTGCATTCAGCTGAAAAGTAGCATTTCTTTCCTGAGACCTGAAGATCACTGTGTATAGAAGGGGAGGTTGAATCTGGGGGACATTTTATTGATCTCTCCAACAATCCACATATCTTAATGTAAAGCTACAGAAGGAAACCATAGCCAGACTCTGCAGAAAGTTTTCTAATGTGAAGAGATATGGAGCTCCTGGCCAGAGATCAGGGGAATGTTGTAAGGCTTAGATCTAAAAGTAATTTCCATCAACTGCATATTTTAGTCTTTTTTTCCTATTATTTCTAGAAATTAGAGATTGAATTATGACATTCAGTGACTAATACCTGGTTATAACATTAGCTGTTGGTTTGGGTCTTTTTTTAAAGAATATTTACCTCCCCAGTTTTTTTAGAAAGTCTTGCAGACTGAGTTCCATTCGTAATAATGACAAAAACCACAAGAAGTGAGATGCTTTCAGGATTTACTTGCCTGAAAGTGGAAGATATCTGTTTCACATTGCAAAGATACAAATTAAAAGGGCAACTGAGCTCCCCAAAATCATCTATTCCTGTCAACAAAGTGAATATTAATGAAAAACAAAATTGAGTTCTTCCTGTGGTTGATTTTCATTGCAGTACCCAGGTATTAAAAAATGGACATAGAAATTGAATCCATCAGTCATTAAAATAACTTTGGCTTCTCCTCTGTAGCAGGCGAGTACCACTGCAGCCTGAAAAGGCATGAGACTGTTACGTGGAGTCTATTTGGACACTTTATACCATGTAATGGAAAGGGAGGCAAAACCATCCAACCTCATCTCTCCCCATAACATAATCCAATGCTAGTGAGGAAATGTACTTGTTCCAGAGAACATATTAGCACAGATCAGTCAACCCTACTATCCTGGCTGTCTCTGCATCACATGTCTGCACAGTGGGGTTGTGCCCTAGAAATAAATTGGATCACTTCATTCCTGAGACTTGAGAATGGTACCCACACAGACACTTAGGCATTTGAAAGAGGATGTAGGCATGTATATAAAAAAATAGAGCTTTTCAGAACTCCTCTTCAGCTGCTGCCTCTTGGAAAATGAGAATAATGCATGTTTGGCCATAAGAATATAGGAGAAATTGGAGGTGATGCTTTTGGGTTGCTTCATATAGCTGAGGGAGCTGATGCAAAGTATGAGTTGTGTATGCATGTTGTGAGGAAAAAGCTGTTGGGTGAAAGGTAGTGGTAGAGAGGGATTCCCAGTGTGGTTTGAAGGAGACGTGTCCTTCCCTGCTGCTAACCCTTCTGATGGTGGAGTGGAAGCTGCAGGAGAGGCTTCTACCAGGCTGTGGGCTGTGTAGGGCTCACTGCCTGCACCCAGAAGGGGGGTGGGAGTGTCCTTAGCATTGACTTTACAAATGCAGTGCTGACCACTTTCACCAGTGTCTGAGAAGTGGGCCATCTAGCTGAAGGCTGAGGATTCACTGTAGGGATGTGGTACCTGAAAGTTGTGGTTTTGTTCTGAGCATCATGGACCCCCATCCCTTTGGGCATCTTGAGTTGTGAAATATGTTAATGAGGTGACCTGGGGCAAAATGTAGTTGCCTTTAATTGGACTGTCCATGTTGCCAAAAGGCATCCTAATGGCAGGTTAGGAACAGTCCTGTGCAAGTGTGGTGTGGGGATATCATAGTGCTAGAGGAAGTAGTACAAAAGAAATTCATTTGTTAAAACTCTACAGGGAAAATGTGTGTAGAGCTGGCAAAACGTTCAAGGTATTTTTTGCCTTGAGGAAAAGGACAGTCACTATCTTGGCCAACAAACCAGGCAGTGAAGCAAAACCATCCGTAGCGAAAAGCATGAGTGTCTCCTGGAGCTACAGCTCTGCAGCTGGGAGCTGCAATAATTCATATCCTCTCTGGACTGGCACAGAGGGAAACTTGTAACAAATGCCTGCCAGTGGTTTGAAGAACATCTCTCAGTCTCAGCATTGACTCTGCTCTCTCAGCTCCCTCATTGTCAAAATATTATTTACATCATAAATAAAGAAGCTGAGGTAATAGATGGGGACTTCATTAAAAGGATGAACTCGGAAATGTTCTGGCTATTGTTCTTCATGTTTTTTCAGTACCTCATTTTGTGTCTTTATCACTCATTTGCAGGCTGAGAGTTCTCCGAGTAGCAAATCAACTTTTAACTTACATGTAAATTTCCTTTTTCTGTTTTATTTTATGCATTGATGTTACCTAACAGGGAAGCAATGAAGTAAATTTAAAAAAGGATAGCAACAGTCAAGGTAAAATAGAGATGTGGTTTGGCAGATGCCTCATTCATGCTGGTGTTAATCAAATTCCAAATCACTCTATCTCCAAATGCACACCGGACAAGTGCTCAGTTTGGTTTGCTTGTGCAGAATTCGGGGCAGTTATTTCAGCAGAGGCTGAGTTATATGGATCCAGTAGTGACTGGGAATCTTGGTTTCTCCAGGAAGATCTTAAGTTTAGCCCAATTGGCTGATCTTGTGTTTAGCTCAAACTCTGTAAAACACTGACGTTCTTCAGCATTAAGAACTTAAAGGGACACTTGGGATCTTAAAATCCCATTTTCTCCCAGCTGTGTTTGTAGGTATCATCTGCAGTTGCCTTAACTGATGCACACTGCTAAATGCTAAACCCATTGTTTCCCTTTTTTGGCTTATTTAAGTGCAACAGCATTCTGCTTATACGCAGTGTCACTGCTTTTCTCCTAGTTGTGTCTTGATCATATGACTGCTTAATTAAGTATATGCTTAATTTTATATAACTTATTCAGGAAAGTTTCTCACTTGATTAAAATTAAGCATATGGATGTTGCATATCTGGGGTTCTAATTAGTTGTCTTAGCTGTCTGGGTTCTTCTATAAACCATGAAGGGAGCAAATTAAAACAAAGGAAAACTATATCTGTAAACTATATCTGTAAAGGTAGTTTGGGGCTTAGCAATGGCATCTGACATGGTTTTTACTTCACTGAGAATAAAAAAAACAAGTCAATGCTTCCTTTTAAACTGCTTAAGGATTTAAAAGCTTCAGGGCAGAACAAGGTAACTGCTTCAGACTTTGCTTTAAGGATTTAGAGCCTGATTCAAATCCTGTTGAAGTCAATGGAAATCATTTGGCAGATTTCATCGGGCTTTGGATCAGGCCCTCATAGCAAACGAGAGCCTTAACTGCATTAAGGAGTTAATGACCTTAAAGCTGTTCCAGACTTGAAGTGGTTTAAGATCTTATGGTGTGTTTTCAGGTATCTCGGTGCAATTCAGAGGAGCTAAACCCTTGCATTAAATGTGCTCTTCTGTACTGGTAGGCCTTGCAGTAGCAAAGGCTTTAGGACATCTGTCAGGGCAGTCTTAACTCACTAATTTTTCTAGAGTGAGGTCTGTGCAAGGTGAGGTCTGTCTCACCTGAGTCCCTAAGCCCCTGATGAGCTGCATTGCATGGTGTTGGGCAGCTGGGACAGAGCAATGTATGGGACATGATTTTAAGATACTTTCATGGCCTCTGCTTGGGCAGGTAGTGTGGGAGGATGTGCTTATGTGTGTGTGGCTTTGTGAAGATGCATATACACACAGGCTGTGGGGAAAAGGTGTCAAAAGCCTTATTAAGAAGAGCCTGTTCTGTTTACTGGGCACCTTCACTGGCTGTGATGAGCAGCTCTTCCTTTGGGGACAGAGGGGCTGAGGCTTTACGGGTTGGGTACCATTGCTGTTTTCTGTCATCATAACCTTCTCCTCCAGCTGCCCTCAGGTCTGAAGCATGGTGTTCAGGTCATAGAATCATAGAATGTTGTGAGTCGGAAGGGACCCACAAGGATTATCAAGTCCAACTCTTGCTTCTTTTCCTTTGGTACAGATCAGTGCTGGCACAGTGCAGGGAAATTACATCTCTCTGATTGTGTCATCCCACCACTGAAATTTTGCCGTATTATTTTTCTTTTTAATCTGATATCCTTGAAGTCTGCTTCTAGGCACAAATTTAAAGATGTTTTGTGTTGTCAGTGACTGGCACAGAACATAAGAGGACCCTTTTACAGCCTTTGATTATGTGCTGTTTCTCCCTGCCTGAGTAATTGTTGAGGAGTGAGTCAGAAAGATGTTCTGATTAATTAGATATGGTATTTTAGGAAGCTTGAGACTGGTAAAGTATGGACTAGAATCCAGATTTCCCACTTATCTGCCTTAAATACTCTGACCCTATTCTGAACTTCACACTTAGTGTATGAGTGTTTGTTTATGCTGGAATTTGCTACAGGAGGCCTTATTAGCTGGTGGTCAAGATTCTATTTTTAAATGGATCGTTAACTTGTTACATACTCAAGGAGAGTGTTGATGCATCTTTGCGTAGGAGTCCTTGCCTCCCATTCCTGCACCTGCCCTGCATGCCCATAACATGAACCTGCTTAGAGGCCTA